>NC_136592.1:7544882-7609882 GCF_910589615.1 Taurulus bubalis
AGGACCTTTGGTCCATAGGTACATGGACCAAGTAAAACATGTTGGGAACCAAACACCGGCCTCCTGGGTTAACGTCTTTGCTTGTTGCTGCTGCAATGTTTGTCAGTTCCTTAAAACTTAAACACAAGTATGTTATATGCCCCTTCAGAGGGCACATTTGAAATATACATTGTGCCATTTGACTGCCAGTTGGCTTCTAATGAGGGGAGACTGATGCCACCCGGGTTAAAGCGGCACTAGTTCCAGAGATCCTCCCTGATTGGCCACAGACAGTGGAGGTCTTGGAAAACAGCAAACTGGTCGGTCTGTGTTGTTCACGCTCCAGAGAAGTAGAGGAAAGTTTGTTCTCGTTAATTAGGACCGTAAGTGATGAACCTCATGAAAGTGTTTACGTTTCTCCTCTTTGTGGCAGATCTGAATAAATTAAACTTGCATGCTGGTCCACTCTTCCCACTCACATGAGCAATCCTCCTCAAGCACCACATTGTAGAATAGAGTATCAGTGTTCCAAAGCAATAACTATTTTAATGGGACATTCCATTAAAATAGTGTGAAACCAGCAAGGGATTTTCTTCATGGTTTTTGTTACAACAGTGGAAACCACCATGCTTTGGATGGCATTTACAAGAAGTGTAATGTTGCCATGGAGACAATGGAAATAGATCCGGTTGTGTCCATTGACTGCTGCCAGTCGGAGGAACAGTCGACCAATCTGAGTTTAATAGGCCGGATTAAGAACCGAACGTCATCTTTACACAGCCATTAAAATATGCAACAAAATAATGTCAAAACGATTGCATGAGATTGACACAGCTGTTGACTCACATCCATGCCAACTCATATTTCCTGATGTGACGCTACTGCAGAAAGGGACATTGGATGTGTCACTCACTACTGATTGGTCGGGGGTAAAACACAACAAAATAGCACCTTCCCACAGCAAGAAACGTGCCAACAAGAACACAGTGTCCGGCTGAATAAATGAAGCAAACACAAAATGGTAATTCAGTCGGATCAGTCTTCTATATCTGTTGGCATTTTGATGAATCAGCACCAAGAAAAGTCATGTTATTTGCTACCAGCTACTAGTTTCTGATTGCATTATAACCATGAAGCGCACAGACAACCATCACCTGGAATAATTATGTTACTGAAGAAAACCTCTGAATAGGATGATGAGGAAGATCTGATCAGTTATGAGGATTGTCAGTTTTAGAGGATTTCTCAGCAGATGTTCTCCAGCGGTCATTGTGTGTTTTCTGAATAGACGGAGTGCCACTTCCAATTTGCAATCAGGTTCAACCGTTCTCTTTTGTGTGTGTTCACAAATGGTAAACTATGCTTCACACTCTAAATCCAACAGTGTACTCAACCCTTCATCGTCCCCCCTATAATAATCCTTCATTCCTGATACGGGCCAATATATCGACTATATTTTTCCCCTTTTTCCTCAAGTAATCCTCCGTTTCATCTGGTCCTGACTCTGGACTCTGGGGTGCTGTCAACAGTCCTCTGGCCTAGTTCTCAGAGCACCACCAGTCCACTCCAGTCTGCCCAGCGCTCCGCTGAGAGCTCCACTCCACCACCACTACAGTGGATGAGAAGCTTACTGTCTCCTCTCGGGCCTTTTGTTCCCTTTGTTTCCCCCACAGCAAGACAGGAAAACAGAGGAAATCCAGCAAGAGAGACAGGGGGAGAGCGAGGACGGGTGGAGGCAGGCGGAGAGGGATGTCGGGATTAGCCAGATTTGATTTTTTTGTATAATCGAGCCAATTCACACGTTAAAAAAAAAAACGCGAGAGCCAAACAAAAGGGGGTAATTTCACAGTGCTTCGTATGTATAATCGACTGGCTGTGAGTTTTGAAACAGAGGATCACGCTTACGTTTGTATTTATCAAGGGTGGGGATGGATCTAAAACCCACAGAGAAGAACGCTCCATATTATCTATATCACGTCTCTCAAAGAGAATTGTGTCTTTGGTCTGCTTGCTTTTGTCACGTACTGCCTATAGGGCGCACTATCCTGCTTTAAAATACAATTTGATACACTAATGATTTCACTCTTTTCCCACTAAATAATTCAAACCTACTGGAGAATGCTGGTTTCTGTCACTTTAAAGTTACATTGATTTATTCAGCCTGCAAACATCTCCTTGGGATTTAGAATGGAATGGCAATCTTTGTTTCACTTATGTCACCTGTTATCATCTGGGTCATCAGTCAAATGTCAAATTATTATCAGCCTGAGGCATATCTGTCAACAACATTCATCACAGTACATTCATACATTTGTTGAGAGATTCTGCTGACAGATGAGACTACCGTAAATAGAAAAATGGCAGCATTGGATTGGTCTTTGATCAAATATTTAAGGGGAAAATAGCATACAAATTAAAGGAGGTTGGGTTGAACCATAGTTGGAAAAAACATCTGACTTTGCAGGGTTTCCCTCAGGACACGGTTCACCCGAGACGGTAAACCGCACTGATTGATCAAATGCAGCAGCAGCTTGGTCAAAGGCCCGCCGTGTCAGACCATGACGCTCGACATGGCCGTCGTTATGGCGGGAGTAAAGGAGGAGGTCAGGTGGCGTCGAGCGAAGCGTGATAAAGTCAGTGTTGGGAGTAGTTCACGGTAGATGGTTGGGTCCAAAAACACAACTTTCACATGGGAGACCCCTGTTCGAGTCCTGTGTGAAATCGCCACGTCTCGTACGTAAACAACTTAACTACGACGCAGATATACTTCCCCTTATTCATTGGTGGAGCTTAAGAAGAAGAACACAAGATAAATCTTTACTTATTTGAAGACAATATACTTGTATTTTGTTTATTTAACTAAAAAAGCATCATGCAGTAGATAAGCAGAGTCATGGTTTCCTCCAGCATGCTGAGTGAAACACGTCTCCCAGCACATTGGCTGGCACTTTGTTTCAAAGGGAAAAGACCAGCATGCAGATGAGGAGACAGAGGCTGCCTCGCTGCATAATTGATGAAGTGCAGCAGCTAATTCCAATCTAAACATAGTGATGAGGGGGAAAAGGAAACCATCTGTGTGTTGTGTCTCCGCGCCGCAAGGCCAGAGAGCACAGACGCCCTATCAGTGAAACATCTGCCCGATGGGATGTCTGCAACATGTTTTTGGGGGCAAAACAATACCGATGAATGTCATGTAATACGGCAGACAGGAGTAGCCATGAATGTATGCACGTAATCAGTCGCTACACGACACGCTGCTGCATCACAGCAGGAGTGGAGGATGAAAGATGGGGAGGGAAAAGAAGCAAGCAGTTGGCTGTTGACCCAAAACAAACTGGAATATCAGCTGCGACCTCGAACAGTGGTTTATGTTAAAGAGTCTTTTAGCTTTGCACTTTCAGAAAGTTGCAGCGTTGCAAAAATCAGATCCAAAAGAAAAAAAGGTGGAGACAGCAGAGGCTGAGATATCCTCAATTTTTGTCCTTTCGCCAAAAACACTGCATAACTACGCTTCCCACAATGCTGCTTGCCTGGTTAAGTTATTTCCCCAGACTTTAGAAAGCTCCTCCAGAGCCACAGACAACATTACAACTTGTCACATTACAAATATGACAAGTAAACGTGCTCCTCTTTCAGCTCTCCGTAGCACTCGGTCTAACGCTGTGTTTTTTTTTATACATAAGCATAAATGTTCAGGAATGAATCATGTTTTGTGGGCAGAGATTTACACACAGAATAGCACACTGATATAAAAGACAAGGCCCTCCACATTATTTGCCATTGGGCAGTATGTTCACGAGCAGCCATCAATCACCCAGGCTCTTATAGGTTTAAGGATGGCCTTTTCCTTTCCTCTCCTGAAAGTAATTATTATCTGCACAGCTCCAATCGTGTGAAAGGGCCGTCGAGGCTGAAGGTGCATCCGTCGGACCACTTAGTGTAAGTAACGGTTACTGTGACCCTCAGCACTCGGGAGACATGTATGCGGCCGGATGGAAACCCAAACAGATGAGCCCTAAAATCTCAACCCTGGTAGCTGAAGAGTAAAAGACATATGAGGAGGGACATCATTATCTGAGTCTAATTGAATAAAGTCTGCAACAATTTGTGGCTTTAGACGCGTTACTGTTGACCTCCAGAGTTTCATACCGAGAAGAATTCAAGATCTGACATTGAAGCTGCACTTATTATTATTACAATATTGATTTTCTACAATACCAAGGGGTCAAATGGCAATATGTGCAACATTTAAGGGCTCACTCGTGGTGCCAAACCCACGGAGGACTGTCCCCCGTCTCTGGTTCGCCTCAGCTCCGTGGAGCATTTTAGCTTCTTTCAGCTCGTTGTTATTGATTCAGCGGCAACTTTACTGTTTGAGTTACGTCTCACCACTTTGATCAAACTCAGCAGGAAGCTGTTTGCAGTAAATTATCTTTGAGTAAACCAACAACCTGCCCAGCACCAAACGGTAAACAGAATACATTAATGGCTAGCTGGTAGCATTTTGCTGCTAGGTGGAGATCAAAACTGGGCTAATAGGCCGTCATTCATGCCTATACCTACACATCTGTATTACACTAAGAGGCCGATACATCTGCATGGCTTCTCAGTCAGGCCGTAATTTAGACAAACATCCTTCAGCTGTCTGTACAGAAGATGATTGTTATAAATTTACTGTTGCGTGTCACAGTTTTTTGCTAATGTTGAGTTGTCCTTGGCCAGTGTGCAATGTGGAAGATGCGCTAAACGTAAAGCTTTACAAACACTTGACACATGGCAAGGCGGGGCTGTGCAGCAGCGAATACAAGATGCCGTGAGACGAAGAGGCTGTCAGTGCTGATGGAGAGGAGGGCGGAGTTTCTTTATGGCTGAATGCAGATGCTGCATTGTAATTTTCCATTTCTCTGAATTCCTCTACAGCTGTACCGTTCTACTCAATTCTGCTGCTTCTGGCACTAAAGAGGAGCTGAGCATTTGAGTTTCATACACAGACACATTAACTCTTTAGCTCAATCTGTAGTCTGATACTGCATGCAAGCCCCCACCCCAAGCAAGCGCATACAAACTAAACACGTCTCTCTCTAAAATTAAGATGTGATATATAGAGCATGAAGAGAAGAGAACTTTCTGTTCATTCAGTCGAAATGAACAAGAGAATATTGATTTGCCACATTCATTGTTATTCTCTGTCTCTGGCCTGTTCATAAGGATCAGTGTGTTTTACAGTGAACAGCTGAGTGTGATGAGAAGGCTTTGACAGGCCTGACAAAGGGCTCAGTGAGAGAGGCTGTCTTGGCTGGCTCCCAGCAGCCTCCACGCCTCCCACGACAAGTCCTCCCCATTCATCTCTGCCGGCCCTAACGAGCCCCGGGGCCCAAACCACCTCGGAGATTTTAACGAGTTCTAACGAGGGAGATGCTCCTTTACTGCGTCCTGTGATTGGGTTGGCCTTTTGGCACCTTTTACTCACGAAAACTGAGCTGAATCTTTTTACACGGTTGTTTTTGCTTTGGGAAAAAAAGTACCAAGGTCATCTGAACCATTTCAAGTCTCAACAATGTACGTCAATGAGGCAACTTTCCCTCAAGCTGCAGGACGCAGCAGCCCTGCTCTCAGCTCGCTTCTTCTTCACATAAAGATCACTTTGGATTAATTTCAGTACCACCGCTTTCTGAGTGGGAAATCATAGGTTTATACATATTTCTCCTTGTTGATTGTAGTGTTGCTTGAAAGATCCCCAATGCTTTTTGGCAGTGGAAGTTATACCTTAATAACAAGTCAGGTCCCCAAGATTCCCCGGATAGTGTGATTCTGCTACCAGGACAGGAACTGTCTCGTTTTTTGGAGGGAAAATATGAATCCAGTGGTTTCTGAGCTGTTGCGTTCACAAGGATGGACCGGACGGACAGACGGATGGACGGACGTCAGCCACGGCTATCAAGATGTTTTCCATGGCGAATGTGTAGAAACACAGCATGACATAAGCAGAGATAGATACAAACCAATCTTACCAAGTTGTTAAAGCTAGCGTTAATTCAAAACATACTGTATGTGCTCCTTGAGCCTTGAATAGATTTCTGACTTTGCCCCCACTGCAAAACACCGAGGGAGAACACATGTCATGGAAGACATTTTGACATGTCTCGATAAAAAATGACTGACGGCGGAATTCTATTCGGCCGCTTTGGCTCTCTGGTATTGTTCACGCTGGCTCACTGTCACGCCGCTGTGGCTGAGACACGGTTTGTGTTATCCGTAGCACCTGAGCTTTTTCTCTTTTACGACAAGTCAAAATGTCTGCTGCAAAGAAGGCCGGTTGCACTGATGGCCGTACAGGAGCCATGACGACGCAAGAGCAGCCTCGGCCTCTTTGACACGCACCCCGGGGCCTCTGTTTTTACGACAGCCCGGCGGTGGGAAGTCCCCATGGACCACACAGACACAAACACGCCACAGATTGGACCGATGATAGGCTTCCACAGAGCATCTTCAGTTCTGCAGCATGGCCCAGAGTCATAGGACATAAAAGGGCTGGACAACAACGGGCAGTCTCTATGAGGACGCAGACCACTTCCCTTCCAGTTCTCCCAGTCGGTTGATGTTGTTGTTGTTGTTTGTTCAGCTTGAGCTTTATGTAACGAGGAGGCAGGCACTGTTTCCACTGAACCCCAGCACTGATGGAATTTGCTTCCCCAGTAGTAGAAAAACCTACGAATTCAACTCTCTTACAATCAATTGCGATATGAAAGCTTCCAATTCATTGTACAGTGAGCATTGAGTCTCAATTAGTTTTTATATCTTTTACAGGTTAATTGCAAACCCCAGAGTGAGGTGACACGGTGCAGCAGTGACGCCTTCGTGACTTTGAGGGCATCAGGAAAAAGGCGTCTTCTGGTGAGACCGAACGTGAACTTTGTGGCCTAAATGCCAGCTGCTACTGGACAGCAAGTGTATCCAAAAAATGTCCACTTCATGGTTGGGACGTATTTTGCAGCAGCAAGAAAAACAAGAGAGACCTTTTTGGAAAGTAAATCATTAGTTGAATAATCAATATGGATGGGTAATCATTTTCTTAATTCATTTTTGGCTTCTCAAATATGAATATTTGCTGGATTTCCCTACAATGATACTAAATGTTGGCTTTTGGACTGTCCCACCAATACAAGCTTCAGGAAATTGCAATGTGAATTTTTCCCTGACATATTGTAGACCAGTCTATTCATTTAATGAACTATCTGATTAATTGATAATGACAGTCATCAGTTACTGCCATGCAAAGCAATGACAGTCAAACTGACGGGGTTTGAGATTACACTCTTTTTTAAATGGAATCATATGCTCATGAATCAAGTATTTAGATTTCATGATACACACTTACATAATCTAAAATGATAACACAGCACACTAAGCATACTAACTCAAATTTCTCAGAAAATCTGAATTGATTAAATAAACTGCACATGGAATGCCACAGTGTAGTTCAATAAAACTGATATCTTAATGTGAATACTCTGTATTTGTGTGAATAAAACATGTAAAAAACACAAAGCTACTCAGCGTTGAATAGATCTCAATGGAAAATGCAGTGAAAACTGCACGAACACAAGTTTGCTAAACTGGTAGAGGCTCACCTGAAGGGCAGATAGCCGGACATGCACGTCAGCATCTGCACGTGTGTGAACACATGCAGACCGCACGTAATGACCAAAACTGACAACTGCACATGTGTGAACACATCTGTCTGTGACACACCTTTCTCCTTATTATTATTCATCATCATATCTATCCCCAGAGAGCTTGCTGCCGGTGCGGTGCTTGTGGTCAGAACATACACTGTGTGTAAATTTGTTTTTATGAATACACAAAAATGTAAGACGATGTCCAATCTACATGACCAAAACTTCTAATGCTTTGTCCACACCAAACGCAAAGCACATTTTCAATTTACTCGCGATTTTGCATCTACTCCCGTCCAGTCGCTTGTTGTGAGCACATCATCAGACAGGTAGTTGATACAGGAAACGATGGCGTGAGAGGGTTATGACACGCAAACTAAGATCCCCTGCCGGCATCGAAGCAGAGACTCTGGCATGCTGGTAGTGGTCTTCAAAACCAGATACACCAGGACAGACTTGCACCGATGTTTTTGGAATTGAACTTGTCCTAAACCGTATTTGTACGGCAACATTTAGAAAGAGTCACGGTCATCCACATGGAAGCGCTGCTGCAAGTCCGCAGGGACACTAAACCCACGTTGGTGTTGTATGTAGACTACACACTCTGCAGTGTGAAGCATGGTCAAGGCCAGAGGACAGAAGCAAAGCAGATGTGGTCGGCCAACAAGCCGCAGTCTCTTCCTGGTTCCCACCATAACTGAGCCGAGGACTTAACTCTGCACGACTGAAGATTAAAAAAAAACAGGCAAAACAAGGCCTCTCTTTATGACTGATATACTGATATATATATATATATATATATATATATATATATATATATATATATATATGTGTGTGTTCATGGGGTTGTTGAAAGCAGTCCTCACCATGAATCAACCCGTGAACATCATGACAGTAAGTCAGTACAGAAACAAAAGCATTTAGTTTGGATCTGTCTGGATTTGGGGAAACCCTCCTAGGCTGTCGGCACTATTCTCGTACGTCTCGTGTGTGAAAATAAGGCTTTTAATGTAGTCTATAAATATCAAATCACAAGTTCCCAGGGCTAAAAATAGAATGTCCTCAATGCTCCTCATTTAATCTGAACGACAGTCTATAAATTAAAATGGAATCAATTGACAAAGATATGAAATACATAGAATTGTTTACCATGACTTAGCATAATTATAGCATCATTATTCTTACTTCAACTGAATAAAAAGTAAAATGTATGCAGGAAATATATACTATATATACACAGTATACAGTATATATATTACAATAACGGTTTTCTGTAGCCTTTTTGCACATGTCGTGCTCATTTTCATGTTCATATTTGTATTCTGGGTTTCTACCAGAATTTTTTTACATACTTTGTAAAGAAAATGATACATGATATATCTCCTTTAAACGTATTGTAATTACATATAATCATCATGAATCTGTATACAAGTATATATGAGTGGGTCTTTTTGTGGTAAGATGTGGTTACCTGCACAACTGCAAAGTCTCAGATTGATGTTCTTGTGTGTGTACTGGGTTTTTGAGGTTGTTACTGACGATGTTTTAAATATTTGGGAGTTATATGTATGCTGGCATTTTTTGCACACAGCATTGGATATTTAGTCTATTAACTATTATTATCTATTAACAACATTTTTTTCAAATTATATTTCACACAGCAATTCAGGACTATGTGTGAATGCTTGAGCAAATAAAATGCAGGTAAGGGAATGGGACTAACAAGGTCAAAACCTTTAAAAAACACTCTCCTGTTTCTTAAGGGACCAGGAAATCATATTTTACTTTATTGCATCCTACTGCAACTGTCAACTAAATAGTACATATACCCAGAAACCACCGGTCCATATAACCGGCTGACCGTGAACGTGACCTCTGCGTCTCATCATATTACCCCTCTGTGACCTGTGACCTATGACCTATGACCTGTGTGTGTGTGTGTGTGTGTGTGTGTGTGTGTGTGGGGGTGTGTGTGTGTGTGTGTGTGGGTGTGTGTGGGTGACTAATTCACTAGAGAGTTGCAAGACATATAGCCTCCAGGGATACACATTGGCAGACAACAACATAATGTCCTTACACACACACACACACGCACACACACACACACACACACACACACACACACACACACACACACACACACACACACACACACACACACACACACACAATTTAACAGCGTATGGGAAGGTTTTACATTCTATTATATATTTCAAATGCCGAACATCTTCATTTTCAACACAGATGGTAGAATCTCAACCACAAAAATGCAACTATGACGTTATGACTGATGTTTTGTTATCATGAGCTTCTTGGCAGCTCCCAATATACACCATTATTTATATACAATAATCCGGACAATGCAACACCATGAGAGACCAAGGACAATGTCCATGTATCATGCACACACACACACACACACACACACACACACGGAGTGACAGGCTATATTAGGTGGAGGATCTGCTGAGGCTATAAAGAGGAAGGGAGACCTCGGAGAGGAGCAGGAGGAGGAAGAGGAAGATGATGGAGAAAGAGGAAGAAAAAGTACTTTCTAAACAGCATGGGTTCAATCTGCTGACAGCAGCATTTAGCTGGGCTCTCGTCCCGAACATGAGCCATGACACCTAAAACCACCAAGGACAGATTTAGGTCCACTACAGAGATGAAACCAGTTAACAAACTGGGATGGCCGGCTGGTCACAGAGTCACAGCTGAGTGGATTCAGACGCATGTCAAAACCTACTTTGACCAACAAGTCATCTCATAGAAAAACAAGCGCATACAAGCATTCAGGTCAAGCTATTTCGGTTTCCTTCTATCAGCCGCTAACATGTTTTCATCGTCGGTTGTTCTGCAGATTATCTTCTTTAAATGTGTAAAATGTCAGAAAATGATGAAAAATGCGTTGCTGAAAGCGAACGTGAATTATTGAAATAGCTCGTTTTGTTTTTGCTCGACCAAATGTTCAATGAACTATCATGAGCCGCTGGAACCAGAGAGGCACTTTGCTTGAAAAATGAACGGAGTATAAAAACGGTTGCAGATTAATTTGATGTCAATCAATTCATCGGTTAATTCACGGAATTGCTTCCACTTTGTATTTATGTTGCATCAAAAGTAGGTTCGGTCCCGGCTGACACGCTGACTGACGGAAATATCCATGTTGCTAACTCATTTTCGTCCTTTGACACTTTGAAGGATATTATGACGGATATTTGAAATCAGTTATTGGTATACTGCAACCAAACAATCCCACATGTTCTGCGGTGCTTCTGTGGCCTCTCAGTACCTTGAACATGGATCATGTGGACTGTTACCAGCTGAGGAAGAACTGTCTCTTTGCCCCGAGTCTTGCATCCGCTTAATAGCCAAAGCTGTCAAAACAAACAGCCTGCTTCCCAGAACCAATGCAGAAAAAGCTATTAATCCACTTGCTCCTTCTGACAAATGGCTTCTTCTTTATAGACACTGATCAAAGCCACATTGTTTCTCGCTGAGTGCGTCCGTGGGGCCGGTGACTCAATGAATCACATACACTCGCCGATGTTCATTCACCGCCTCCTCGGGGATTCGGGGGAATTAAGCCCGGAAGTGTTTTTTTTTGGGCCCAGCTTGTAGTGACCCACATATATCAGAGTGCGCTGGATAACGTAAACAAGAGGAGCATTAGAAACACCAATGAATAATAGATGCGCACAGAGGGAGGAGGAGAAACAGCGAGATGCCTTTAAAGGGTTTTTCCACAAAAGTTGTGTTTGAGTGTCAGTGAGAAATACGACATATAGATAAATACCATAATATAAAAATGTCTTGAAGCTTTGGGGAGATTTATGTTTGCTGATGATTCTGGGAAAAGTCAAAGTGTCAAAGAACCACAATATGACACCATAACGCTTCAGAGACGCAACGTACTGTCCCAACAACTGAACACACTCTGACGTCTCACTTTGCACCTTCATCCATGAACTCTGTCCACGAACAGTACAGATGCTGCGTCATAGCTGCTGATGTTGCTATGCAACCAAACCCCCGGATGGTTTTCAGAGCGATGAGCATCATTACAAGTCTTTCATCGTCTCAAAAGGCTTGTGTTTTGGAGGAATAATGATTTCCCTTTCTCAGGAACTGTCAAAACCGTCAAAATCGTCAAAACCGTCAAAACCGTCAAAACCGTCAAAACCGTCAAAACCGTCTTGATTCATGATCTGCACGAGTCGCTGGGTCCCATTCAGCTCTGAGAAGAATCTCCACCTAAAGTGCTGGCGACCGGCCTGTGCTTCTGGAACTGCTAATGTCCTATCACAACACGAGGAACGCTAACTATTTCTAATCGCGGCCACGTAGACAATTACACACATGCTTTGGAGGCAGCCATTGGTTGAGACTACATGTAGACTTTAGTTGCAGTTAGCGAGCGAACTGAACACCCGTTTCGTTCACCCCTCCCATTTACGAAGTATAGAAGAACTACAGTGGCCTTCAGGCGAATGAAAGATGGTGTTGGGATGCATTGTGGGAATTGTAGGACCCAGTGTGACCCAGACTAAAGCCTTGTTTATACTCTTGGCCAGAGGACGTACAAACAAAAAGAAGGGTGTAAAATCAAAAAGACACCGAGTGTGACTCATAGCTACGCCCATATATGGCCCAGAGGGTGGAGGTTCACTCATATCTCCAATACAACTGTATTACCTTTGTACAAACCCTGCAAAGAAACAAGTATTACACACATAATAAGGAAGCACAGGTTGAATATCCTTTAAACAATTTTAACACCTCCTGTTGCTAAAGCATTTAAAAGTGAATTTATTTTTTTTTCCCTGTAAAAATGAACTATCTGTGACAGTCACAATCACACGCACGGTCATCGTAGCGTCCACCGCTTCAATTTGGACCATTCTTCCTTAATACCCACATTAACTTTACTCGTTTTTTATTCAGTAATTTCACCAGGCAATATGTGGACTATTGGAAGTATTATTGGGTAATGTATCATGTGTTGGATTACTAGTACTAGTACACCCACATCAGACAGCCACTGTCTACTTGACCTCTAGCATTCAGGGTCATACAGATGACAAACTAAATGTGAAGAGTTTGGAGAAGAGTTGAGAATGTGTCTTTGAAGAGAAACAGACAGACAGACAGAGCTGCATGGGCGTCTGACAGGCAGACACATTGACAGAGACTCTGCCTTGAACCATTTAGAGGGACGCTTTCATCCAAAGCATCTGCTGGGTGGGTACTGAACCACTTATGCCGTGGCACCAGCCGCTGTCAGGGACCATGCCGGAGTCGTCAAGCCGCAGACTGACAGACAGACAGACAGACAGACAGACAGACTGGGTGTCTGCCGGCTGCGAGGCTTCTCACGCCTTCATGTTCGCGTGCCGGATCGGCCTGACAGAAAATCAATGACGCTGCACTCTCATGGAGACGCACAGCATAAGAAAGAAAACATGCGACGGTCATCGTGTCTGTGTGTCTGAGTCTCATACAGGTAACACAAAAAAAACACAACAAGGCGACGATGATTGTAATAATGGTGATGGTGATGATGATGGTGATGATGATGATGATGATGATGATGATGATGATGATGATGAAGCAGTACCCGGCCAGGTCGACATGCCTATGTAGCGGAATGCGTCCTAACCGACGCGTGCGTCCATTAGCGGTTTGCTCCATAAAGCCATGGAGTGGCCCGGAGGTCCCGGTTGGTTCGCGCTCTCTTGCCGTTAACGGGCCATTCAAAGAGGCCCGGTGACGTGCGGATCAGGACGCATTGAGAAACCTTTATGGTCTGTTTTGTGGTCCCGATTTTTGTTCTTTCTTTCTTGCAGGAGGGGGTTGGGGGGGTAAGCGTCAAGTGTCTCCGATAACGGATGCATTTGCCTTTACATGCGCAGCCAATATTCTGGGTGTGGGGGGCGGGGGGGATTGACACCAACAACCGCTGCACGACTGTCACCGCTCCATGCTAGCGGTCCAACCCAATGCAATCACAATCCGCATCAGGCTATTGCTGCAAAAAGGAGAGGAGCGTGTCCAGACATTTTCAAACCGAGTCACCCGGCTCCATTCTGATTAGGCTGCATATGCTTATGCTCAGGGAGGAGGCGCGTGCGTTTAGCCACGTTCACGGATCCAGTGAAACGATGGAGAAAAGAAGAAGAAAAAACACAAGCTTTTATTTACCTTCATGTCGTTGACGATCGCCTGGAATAGACCCCCGAGGGCCCCGCATTCCTTCTCCACGGTCTCCATGTTTGCCAAATCCACCATTCACCGGAATTTGCCGAAGCGCGCACCAGCTGCGCGCTACCAACACTCAGCAGGAAAAATAAATAAAAATAAAGATAAATGCCAAAATGTATGTCCACAAAAATCACGACCGGGTTCTCCGCTTTCTCCTTTCAAACCGGGAGACCGACAATAACGGAGGAGGGATGCAGTAAGAACGGGAGGAGAAGGAGGAGGAGGTGGTGGAGGAGAAGGGTGAAAAAAAGAGAAAAGATGCCGAAAGAAACGACTTGCGCTGCGGTCTCGTCCAAAACGAAACGGAAGATGGGTTGTGAGAGAAGATGGTCTCTCTCTCTCTCTCTCTCTCTCTCTCTCTCTCTCTCTCTCTCGCTCTCTCTCTCTCTCTCTGAGTGTGTGTGTGTGTGTGTATCTCTCTCTCTTTATCTTTCTCTGTATGTCTCTCTCTCTCTCTCCCTCTCTCTCTCTTTCTCTCTCTCTCTCTCTCTCCCCGGTTCCGGGTCAGTCAGACGTATAGCGGGAGTTCAGATGGCACCGGGACGTCCGCTCATCTTTGCGCAGCCAGCGCTACGCGGTGTCGGCGGGGGACGCATGTGTGAAGGCAGCAGCGGAGAACCGGAGCGATGGATCGCCGTGTGTGTCTGTGCGCGCTGGTTCAAGGCAGGCTGTGATTGGCGCAGAGGTGGTGGGCTCAGCGGCGCGGGCAGAGCAGCCAGTAATACGACCCGTGCGACTGCAAAGGAGTCCAAAAAAAAGAAGGAAAAAAAAAGGAGGCTGGACAACTCTGGACGGACCTGTCACATGTCCAGAAGCACGCACATACACACACTCCCGCAGACCACCATACAAAAAAATCTGCAGAGGGTAAATGTCCAATAAATGTAGCCACCAGAAGAGCGCGTGCATGTGTGGAATGTCCCGATGAATCACTTTGTTTTCTTTTTCAAAATGTATCACCCTCATAACCTTTCAGTGACCTATAAGGGCTGTTATTTGAGGTACTGTTATATGGGCATTCTTTAAAAACAAGGAGGTATTAATGTTTTCAATGGGGCACATCTATCCGGCTTCTTGATTTGGAAAAACATAGTTCCGTAAGATTCATCCGCCTGTTGGGATGCAGAACAGCAAACGGAGGAGAGTAGCGTTCCTGGTGTTGGTTTAAAACTCCTCGTTCTGTGTGAAGCTAGTAGAGTCAGTGCTTCTGTTGTGTTGCCCTGATGAGTCCTAACTTTGCCTGCACGTGACCTCAGTGTTCGTCTGTTCACCCAGTGCAAACAGGGTGCTGTGTTTTGGAGAAGCTGCAGAACGGGGAAGTTCCCCAGAGTGAATTCAAACGCACAAGATGTTTCTTCAACAAAAGTGACTGGACTTTTAAACGGGCAATACTGTAGGCAGCCTCTTTGAAAAGATGTGCGTGTCGTGAATGCCAAGACGGATAGCAAAGGTTGAAGAAATCAGAGTGTTTCATTTGTTTTTACTGATTTGGTGCAACAAAGGTGCTGTGTGTAACGGCCAGCCACCTGGAACTCAGAGAGCCAGTCAAAATAACACGGCTATCATCTATCTTCAGCCTCTAGTTTATGTTAGACTTTTGTTGTGTTTACTATGCCACGAACCTGTAAGCTTCCATATGTTTGTTTCCTGAATTAAAGCCAAAGTGGCAGAAACGTGACCTTCATCTCATCTTCTCCGCTGCCGCTTCTAAGCCAGTGTAAAAAACAGTTCCCCGGGATCAGAGCCCAGAGCTGGGGGCTCACTGTCGCCTCTCCAGGTTACAAGCGGTACTACAAGACAGGACGAGCTACTGAATCTCATCTCAGTAGATACAGTATCTCTGCAACCCAACACATCTTTGACTTGACGTCAACCCTGTAGCCTCTTCACAATCTGTTGGTAATGTCAGTTCATTTTGAATGTTTTAAACTTAAATTCTGGCCAGATCTTACACACTGCACCTTCAACAGTTTTGTGGATGAACTTGAGAATATGTATTTACATGACTGCAGTGGCGGGCCGTGGATTTTCTACCTGCGGATTCAGTGCCATCTGAGTCATAGTCTCGATCAGCCCCGCTCTCCTCTAAATGTGCTGTATCCCCGCTTCAAGCGTCCTGCTGCGTGTCTCATGCGGTTCACTCAGCACATGCCCGTAACCCTCTGTGCAAAAGGAAGTCCATTTCTCCGGCTGTCTTCTTCTTCTTTTGTGGTTTTAAGGCGGATTGCATCCAACAAAGCCGCTGCACCACTGACCAATCACAGCGCATGTTAATGGTCACGCTGGGGCCTGTGGCAAAACACACGTCTATAACGCTAGCAGGCCGTTCGCTTGTAGTTTAACCGGCTTTTCTCCCGTAGAGATACAGAGGTGAAATCTGATTGGACAAGAGCTGTTCTTAACCAGCTGCTGTGCTGCAGGCTGGAAGCTGAGGAACAGAGGAAGACAGGAGCTGTGCAATGAGAAAATAAGCTGATAGGGTTAAATAATTATAATACATGTAGTGTATTTGTGAAAAACAATTACATTCTAAAATAGCTATAACTTTTAATTATAATTATTTGATTTTTTTAATTAAAAAAATATAATTATAAAATAACTATAATAGCAGATTCTGTTTAGGCCAGCAGAGAAGGCTTAGAAGGCCCTGACGGCCCGCCGCTGCATGACTGTGGTCGTAAGTTTCCGAATAACTCCTATTATTATCATAACACCGTGCCTGTGGTGTAGAAATGTATATGTGATTCTGCACACTACAAACATATTTTGCGAGGCGGTTGCGGCTCTGTTTCAGTGTCCTTCCTTCCTCCTGAACAGAACAACATTGTTCATTTGGTTTGGATAAAACTAAGAGAGTGAGGAATAGGAACCACGCGGTTGTGTATCGGCAACATGCACTGTACAACATGCACTGTACTTACACTGCAGGGCATTCAAGTAACAGGATACCGTAAGCGACCAGAATGATGGTTCAAACGTCACAGAGCCCTGGATATTCCTGTGACTGCAGATGGAGCATGTCAGGGAGTGGTGCTGGGAAATCAGACAGCAAAGGGGAGTGGTAGGTGGGATCCTTTTTTTTTTCTTGTCTCGGTTTCAGGCAGTGATAGGGCAGGCAACATGATAACTTCATGGTGATTTCAGAGTGTGATATTATTATAATATAATATAGTAATTTTTTTCGAAAAGTTTTTGTGTCGAGGCCAGAAGTCACAAACTCCGCTTAACGTGAATGGGAAGACATTTAGACATGTATTGCCATATAGGTTTCTTTGTGACAGAGCAGGTGACAACAGACACATGCCGAGGTGAGCATCTACAGTGTGTGTGTGTGTGTGTGTGTGTGTGTGTGTGTGTGTGTGTATGAACACCATATGTGCACAGTTTGTGAGCATCCATGTGGCTACATTGGTCCTCTGTGGCGACCTTGACAGAAGGAAGGAGGTCATAGATATCACATAGCCGGTGTTTTTCTCGTCTTAGCCCTAACCCTTCCTGTGTGTTTGGGTGTGTCCTGGGCACAGTTGATTTACACACACACACACACACACTCTCTGGTCACCGTAACACCCGGCAAATCGACCCGTTCCTTTGGACTTGGCAGGAAACTGAAGAGCACGTGTTTGCGAGCGCAACAAAATCCCCCTTCCTCATTATCTCCCACGAGGCCTTTTTTTCTTTCTTTCTGAAAATGGTCCAATCTGTGCAGAAGGTAAACAGACTTCAAAGAGTCGTGAAAACAGTGCGAGTGTATTAACAGCTGTGTATGTTGAAGTGACAGATTCCAGCCAGGTTAAATCAATTTGACAAGGTTTTACTGCATTCCTGACTGTGGACCTGTTTTCTATTTAAAGATGCCTCACACACAGCTACCGGAGGGGCCAGACGGTCTCACAGTAAGTCCTGACTCAGTACCTACATCCTCTTGGTATTGGACCTAAACACATACCATTTCTAAGAAAAAGCAGCCCACCAATTGTCCATCTTTTCATTGTCACTGTCGTGGCGGTCCAGACATTCAGGATTTGATTTTGTGTTCAAATATTTGTGCCCAGTTTATTCTTGCATAATAGACACATTTATGTATCTGTACATTCATTTCTTCAGGACAGGATAATCACACCTTGCCCTGGAAACTTACTTTAAAGGCCCTAACCCACCATGTCGGCCAGTGACGAGCATCTCTGGTCTCAACTGTCCGTTGTTGGTGGCTTTTTTGGCCAATTCAGCATGTTGCATTGGCAGCGGAGCCTGTCGGTGAGAGAATCCCTCCGATTAGCTGTTTAGCTCTAGTGAATCAGTGCAACAGAAGAAAAGTGAGAAAAGCAAGCAAACGACTTCAGTCCAGATGAATATGGACTCCCACCGCCTGCTGGTATGGAGAGTTATTCCGTCTCATGAAGGCAAAGAATGAGCATGCTAGTCGGATGTCGGTCGGAGTCTTGGCGGCGTGTTCAAGAGCAGCCTTTTGGCCAGGTGGGGGAGTGACGCGTCCTTCATCGCTGCTAGTTCTTTGATGTCGCTTTGCTGCGTCTGGGTCTTTATTTGACTGTTGCATACTGGGGGTTTAAAAAAACAAACATTGTTTAGGTGGAAACCAATTGAATAGAAAGATTATTAGATTTGCATGTGGCACTCAACTAAGTATTTCCAGAACTGTTTAACTGCACAACACGCAGTGATAAGACCCCTGTTAGCGTTAGCTAGCGAACAGGACACATGGAATTCCAGTGAGAGCTTGCATTCAGTAGCTTTAATAACACCAAGTCACCAAGTCTAAGACTCAGTGAGTAGTGAACTCTGAAAGGGTTGCAGACTGTCAGTTATGGGCAGCAAGGCTGAAGAGAACAGAAGTCTTCCTCTCACAAGCAACCGGTGATGAACAGGTTTCTGTTTCAGGAGATGGAAGTCGAATAAAAGAGTCACATAAATTATCGAGACTTACGTTCAGTCAACGTGACACTCCTTAGTATGTTCATCTGATATTCCAATATAATCTAACCCTAGACTAACCTTCTACTCCCAGTGGGACGTTTTAAGAATGGCTTTGCCAAAGCGAAACACCTGTGAATATTCCAGCCTTTTATATACATTATTGTGGCACTCCACGCTGAACCAGGAAGCTGTTCCTATTGAGATCTGCACATTTTGATGGTCAACTTTCCTCAACCAATCACTTGGGATTTATTCTATTCTCATTCAGCTGTCGCTCAGAGGGATCTTTGTCTCTTTCAACCGCGTTTTGTTCTCCATGTACAAAACAAACCCTTCATACAAAATAACATTTAATAAACAACTTTCCACAACCTGAATGCATCATAGTCCTCTCAGTCATCACACTGTATATCATAGATGGAAATGTTTCTCCAAAATAGAATATTTGGGCTTTTTTTTAAATGATTTTCTAATATTTCTGTCATAAACAAACCATTAAAACATTAGAAAAGTCATAGATGCAGTTTTCATTTAGCGTCGGTCCGTATCCTTTGAGAATTCATGTCGTTCCTCAGTGTATTTCGGAGTGAAAGCAGCTTGAAGCTCTGCACTGCGCTGCGCTCTGTCCCTGTCCCTGGGCGGGGTCAGGGGTCAGATGTCAGCTGACCGTAGAATCTGCTGGCTCTGCGTTTTCTTTTGAGAGGAACTTGAGCAACTGATGTCGCCCGTCCCGAAAGCAGATGTGAGCAGTTCCCGACACAATGGCGCGTGGATACATGTGAACTTGTGTCGGCGTCTTTGGGCGAGCTGCAGATTTGATCTTCAGCTGGAAGATCTGTGAACGAGAGACAACAAGGACTTTATGTTTGGTTTGGTCAGAAGAGGAACTAAAACCAGCAGCAACACTTGCTGCTGCAGCATTTGTCAGCGACATATAATTACAGGAAGCAGATTGTACGTGATAGATGAAGGCGCACAAGATCAGTCAAAAGCACCTTTAATCTAATATTTTTGGTTGGACAAAGCAAAAACTACAGAATAAATTGATGAAGCGAATAATGAGACGTGGTGATGAACGCAGTGCAGCGTCAAACGTCTTGTTGATTCAACTCGTGATGACGCTCGTGATTCTATGGACCAGAGCGAGCGCTCGTGGTTTACACCCGGCCTGTCATTCAGTGCCAACGCAGAAGGCGACGTGCCCTTTTCATGGAGCGAGGCGGCGGAGTCGGGACGTGGAGGTCGAGGCGGTGGACTGGAGTGTAGCAGGTCTGACCTTCTCGTTACAGACCCGTGTTTCCAAATAACTGTTACAAAAATAATATCTGATCGTTTTCAGGCACCATTGTTTAGTCAGTAGGTTAGAGATGCTCAACAACAAACAAAAGTAAAATAACTATTCCCTCTATAGTAAGTAAATTACGTAATTTTTACCAGGACATTCCTAAAAAAATACTGTATCAGCAAATAAAGCATTACAGTTCCATTCCCCAAAATGGAGGTCTAGATTCTACCAGAGCCCTTTTGCCACTGTCTGGAATAAAATATCTCAGTCTCAAGGGGAAAAAAAATTATAAATAAATACTGGAATACAAAAATGTGTACATTTCACCAGATCTGCTGCTGACAAAATGATTCAGTATTCAAGGTATAGTACTCAAACGAGCTGTGTTTAATGAGTCTGCAGTTGGAGCAATGCGCCACGTCTTTCCTCACAGACCTGTTTTTTTCAATGGAAAACAGAAAGTGTACAGAGATTGGGGTAATATTAACCGGTGTCATTCATTTGAGCCTGTCTGTCACTTTCTCTCTCCCTCCTTCGGTCACGCGCTTTCTCTCCCTCGCTTCCAGCATCCCTTCCTCTCTGAGTGCTGAGTAAGTCTCTGCGTCTGTCAAGTGTCAGGACCAGACGCAGGGAGGGGACATGCAGAGGGTCGAGGAGGGAGGAAACAAGGATTGGAGAGCTTAAGAAAAGAAGTGGGGGAGGTCGCCATTGAAGATAAAGGAGGGAGTACAGGAGAGACCCCAATTTTTATTCCCCTACTGCATCCTTCCTCTTCCTCCTCTTCCTACTCCTCCTTCTTCTTCTCCTCCTCTTCCTCCTCCTCTGCATGGCAGAGCAGAATGTAGGTCTGCGCTTGCCTACAGCCATCAGCAACAATCAGTTCTGCCCCAGTTACTGACGCATCTCACAGACTAAACACACACACACACACACACACACACACACACGTCACAACACGCAGATGTGTGCACGTGAATGCACATAGAAACAGACGTGCTTACAATATGCTTTGCGGAAACACACACAAAGGGAGCAGTGTGTCAGAAGAACACACACATACACCTACACACACACACGCACACACACACACGTTGGCATACAGACAGATGATGTGCAACACGCCTGCACAGACGCATGCAGACATCTGAAGAGGATCATGTGTCACACTGTAACAGAGAGAGCGTTTGATATATTTCTAATTAAAATATTACTACTATTGTTATATCATATATATGATATATGCCATAATATATAATACATCATTATATTATTGCACCCATGTCTCACTGTACTGTGCCCCGATCTGCACCGCACACACGTTCTTGTTTCTAGACGTGTTTGTTTTTCCCTGATTCAGTGTCTGCAGGTCCTACTGTGCCGCACACACACACACACACACACACACACACACACACACACACACACACACACACACACACACACACACACACACACACACATACACACACACTCACTCACTCACTCACTCACTCACTCACTCACTCACTCTCTCACTCTCTCATTCACTCACACACACGCACTCACTCACTCACTCACTCACACACACACACATACACACACACACTCACTCACACACACACTCACTCACTCACTCACACACACACACACACACACACACACACACACACACACACACATACACACACACACACCTACACACACTCACACACACACACACACACACACACACACACACACACTCACACACACACACACATACACACACTAACTCACTCAATACATGAAACACACCTCTCGGAATCCGACTACAACAAAGTGATGTCACCACAATGCACTCACTCTTTCTCGGTTCACTGCCACACAAAACAAAGAGGGGTATGTATCTGTGTATGTTTATATGTTTTTGCCCATAACTCCGCCATCACCAATCCTAAATGCCGTTTCATCGTGAGAAACATATCAATCAGTCCAGTCACAACGCTGATGACATGCATCATTTTTCTTCATCCTTTCTCAAACATTTCCAACTGCCCAGTCATGACAGGAGGCGACTTTAACACCGCTGTCGTCCCCATCAGCAGACAGAACTGATATGTCAAACAATAAGCGTACAATAAGTGTACTTGGCAATCCACAGAAACAATAGGGCATGAGTGATTTTGGTTTTGCCGATAGTTGTCGACCGCAGCACCCGAACCCAAGAGAATACTCGTTCTTCTCATGCTCTGACTTCCTCCTCACCAGCAATTCAATTATTTATAATATTTCAGACTCCGAGATCCATCTTTCTTTATTAGCGACCGTGCTCCCGAAACATTCACATGGAACAAAACTACTCGACATAAACCCATCACCAGATGGCGCTTCAATACATCTCTTCTAAAAGAGACGTCTCATGAAAAAAAGAGTAGAGTGGGTGTCCTTCCTGGAAATATATGATTGCACAAAGTCATCACCAACCCTTCTGTGGGAATTAATCTCAGAATGAATTAACATGCCCTTCCTTTTAAAAACAGTCTGACATAACACCATCAGTAAAATGAGAATTAGACTCGTCCATCGCTCCTGATGCTGACTTCTGGAACCAAATGTGTAACAACATCTACTCAGTGGCGGGCCGTGCATTTTCTACCTAGGCCTGCTGTCTGATATCGTATACATAAATACACGGGATGCTGTTCGGTGCGCAGCTGGTTAATGAGAAAATAAGCTAATCGGGAAAAATAATTATAATAAATGTAGTGTATTTGTGAAAAACAATTAAATTATAAAATAGATATAACTTTGTGAATCTGTTTAGGCCAGCAGAGAAGGCTTAGCAGGCCCTGACGGCCCACCACTGCATCTACTCCACAACTACAAATGCCAGTCAACTCACACAGTACAGTATAAGGTGCTCCACAGAATTCACTACACCGGGCACATTTTTTTTTAATGGGATCCACGTCAGACATCTGCTCACATTGCACACAAAATATCCACCAGAGCGCACCAGTGAACACGTTGAGTGAGCACGGTGCTCACACCTTCTGTGAGCACGAGGAGTTTGAGAAGTGGATTAAGAATCTAACGTGATATATGATAACACAGTATATGTATATTGGTATGTATATAACTTTGCACATTTGGGAAAAGATCTCACTGCATAGACTACTGAACTACTGAAGATTACTGAAATATCGTAAAATGGAAACCAGAAAAGAGACAGGAAGTGAGGACAATGATGAACAAGACTAATTGTGACAACATAGTGCATATTTATGTGATGCAGCCTCAACCTGCTGGCTGAGCCTGATGAAGTGAACTGCTGAAATGTGAAGAATGGCTTAGACTTGTTACAGTTTTTTCCAAAATAAACTCCTGTCTTCACAGGAAACAACGTAGTTTGGTTCATGCAACACAACTATTTAGTGGGTTTAGGAAAAGATCGACGCTTGGGTTTAAACAACGAAGGAAATTACAAGAAAAATAAAACGACGTTGACTTTTTCCTCCACGGGGTGAACGAACAGCGGCCTCCTGACTGAAAGATAGATGTTTGTTGGCCATCTTGCAGATTTTAAATTCACTGACTTTTACCGTTAAGTTACATTTAGCTGACGCTTTTATCCAAAGCGACTTACATTTTGGCTCTGTACACCGTAGACACAGCAACGGGGCTTTTTATGAATTCACCAACCAGGAAATGAACCCTGGACCTGCTTCCAGGTCAGTTCATGGACAAGGACAAAAAGCTACATGTGGTCCTCCTTAAACTTCTGACCCGTCCTTTAAAAGAAAATACAGTACACTGTAAATGCACTTCATTGTGCCTCTTGAGACAGATTTCCTTCCGCTGCATGCAGGCTTGGTTGCAAAAAAGCAGAATACGAGGGCAGAACAAAGATGGCGGACTACCTCGACCTTAGTTATTCAGGGCACTATTGATCAGTACAAGCACCTAATGAACCGATCCTCATCAGACAAACGAAGCTCCTCGCTCTCCGTTCTGAAAGCCACACAAACCAAGCTTCCTGTGAAGCATTGGTGAAAACAAAAAAACAGGTCATCGGTGCTGACATGACGCACTTTTTCCCCAAACATCCTGAGCTGTACTTAAAGGTCCTCGCCGTTCGGAATTTATTTAATGTGAATAAATCTTTGTAAGTGACTCATCGGGACGCCCATCTGGGCTGCTTTCTAAAGGTCCCGTGAGACGCTCTGTGTTTTGGTTTCATTACTTCCTGTCCACATGGTCTCACACTCATTACCTCAAGCTTTGCACATATTCTACGAACGCATATTTTCTAACACGCAATACGAATAGTGACCTGCGTTGTATTTAGTATTAGCATGTTGCAACAGTTATCAATTATCCTTCATGAATTTATTTATTGAGTTAACATGGAGAGGCATCGGGGGGCGACATGCAACAAAGATCTCAAGTTGAATACTTGCGATAAGACTAATAATGGTGCTCCATGTTCTTGTCCTTTTTGGTCATGATTTGAGATTATTTTTGATCCTATATTGTTTCTGGTCCAACTGACACATAACCTTTTACTAAGGTTGCTTTAAAGAAGCTGCTGCTGTATTTCCTAGTGTTTAGACGCATGTCCTTTAAGTATACTCTCTTCTTTTCTGGTCACGCAACAAAAAAATGTAAAATGAAATGCAGAGAAATTATATTTTCAGAAAACAATTCAAACTAACATAAGCCATTTTACACTTAGAGAAATATAAGCAGAATAGCATGCGTCTTGTGAAGCATAGATACACATCCATCCATCTTCTCTTCCTGCTTTATCCAGGAAAGGTTGTGGGGTCGCAAATAGCCGCGATCATTCCTAAAAAAATATGTAAGAACAACAATTAAGATTATCATTCATTTCAATCCTATCTTCAACAAATAACATTCCCTGCTAATTTGTTTTGGTAATTACACTGCCATCAGTCGGCTTCTGGGGATGCCGTATCTTGATGGAAAGCGCTTCTTGTCTGACTAATAACGTAGAAAACCTCAGAGGTCGGCTCGCGGAGACGAAAACATCCTCCGAGGGCTGAACATGTTGATTTGCGATGTAAATGCTGTGACTGAAATCAGGAACACAGCGGCAGAATGTGTCAGCGGAGACCTCTGATCTCTGAAGTAGTCTTCACCCGTTCATCCGACTGTCAGCCGAATACACGGGGACACGTGCAAGAAAAAGATGCTTGAATTTTAATCAGATGACGATGCTGATGGGGGGGATTTACATCAGGACAGGAGGGAGGATCTGCTCTCATAAATTTTTCACCTTCATTTCTATTAAATTATTTAAGAGCTATGTTGCACTGCGTCTTTGATACAGCACAGGGCCCTTATATTCATAAGACACTTAAACACCAACAAAGGGACACGGACACACACACACACACACACACACACACGAATACGCAGAACCATGGTAGCACATGCATGCACAATATTCATACATTCTGAATATTGTACGTCTACGTACACATGCTGTTATGCATACAGACACACATGCACTATCCCAGGGGAGCTGATTAGGGTGAGATTTGTCATGCAACCTGCCCCTCTTAAAACCCCCACCCAATATGTGCAATGCACACACACATACGCACACACACCGCCCGGTCTTTTTATGTTGATCACACACACACACATCCATACGCACACAGAGCATTCGGCCCTCCCTGGACTTCTTCTGTATTGACCCATTTGCTTTGACAATATCCCATGGAGTATATTGGAAAGACCTGCCTAGCACAACAATAAAATAGACACACATATACATGGAAAAAATAAAGAATGTGCACACATTTAGCTCAATAGTATTCCACCCTGCAGCTTGGGTTCTGAACAGCATCCATGCTTAAAATGTACACTTTCCTCGCTCGTGGTCCCAGAGGCTAGAAAGAAGACTTGGAGCTACGTAGCTACCGGTGGGATGAAGACTTTTTGGACTTTTCTCCATATCCAACATGTTCTCACTCCCAATCCGTACTGACGCTTGGCCAGTGGCCCTAATCTTTTGGTTCCCCTCTAGTGTCAGGTTTGGATGTGTCAGCGAGGGCCGGTCCGCTTCATTACATTTCATTTAGCAGACGCTTTTATCTAAAGCGACTTACAATAAGTGCATTCATCCATGAGTACAAACTCAGAACAACAAGAATCAAGTACAATTTCTTCAAGAAAGCCAAACTATAAAGTGCTATAAGTAAGTGCCATTTAAGTGCTACTAAAGTCCTACTTCTTTATTCAAGGTATAGTCAGAAAACGTGTTTTTAGATGTAGAGACTTTCTGCTGTCCTGATGTCAGGACACTTGTCTCATTGAGACAACCAAAGCGCTTAGTATAGGTTGAAGAAACGAATGTAGTGCACGGGACTGACTAACGTCACTATACGTCTTAATACCGTGCCGTCGCTCTGAGCGTCTAACAATGATGCTGGTGGGTCTACATTGGAGTTAGACGAAAGTGTGGCGCATAGGTATCAGTCAGTATTGACAACGTGGGGTTGATACATCCCGTACTAATTCGACATTTATAAATGTTTTATTGCAGACATTTTGTCATCCCACAAAGGCACAGGCGTAAATAATAGCATAATTAATAACGACAGCAATGCATTTGATTGACCACTTTCAGGGCCCTGGTGTCGTGCATGCTGGCTCACTGGTAGGGCCTTTACTACTGGGAGACGCTTTAATGCTAGTTAGGGCAAGAGAAAGTAACCGGCATATATTTGTGCATGTGAATATGACGTTGTGTTTTTATAAAGAAACAGTGAGAGCAGGGCATCAGGGCTGCGCTCTATATAACACACACACTCAGTAGCTCACTTTATAAATAGGCCAAATAAAGATCCCAGACCCTTTCTGATCGTCAACATTGGCGTCGGTGCAGAATCTAGCAACTGGAGCAGTAACTGGTGCGTTTTTACATCACATTTCACAAGGCAGCAAAAAGAACTAACTCCACCGAAATCTCGTCTTTGTCTCAGACACATTGTGAAGCTGTGATGTCTGCTGCTTGGCCCAGATACATCACACTGTCTGGAAGCAGCGTAGCAACAAGGCATCTGATCAAAGAGTATAAGAGGGAGGATTGAAACGAGGGGAACGGAATAAGGACTGAGGAAACACAAACTGCGAGAAATCAAAAACAAGGGGAGTCACAGAGGGAAATAGGAAGAAGATTAATAGACGGGGAGGGTTGTTTGGAAGAGCAGTAAAAGAAAGATGGAGGTCAATTGGTGGTGCGAGTTGATGCCGCGGAGGGGAGTTCTTCTGCGGGCTTTGTTCTTTTGTCTTATCTCAGTGAAAGAAATTAGAAATATCCTCGTCACGTTTCCTTATGAAATAAACTTAAAACCGTTTGGATGCTCTCCAACGGGCACACGGCTCAGCGCATGTCTTAGCGGCAGGGCCGGAGAACGAGCTTCAGAAGGAGTGTGTGTTTAGTGCTGATTACACAGAGGGGATAATATGATGCTGGAATGTCTAGCGTGGCGCAAAAAGCCACAAGAAGTGAGACAGGAATTTGTCTCCGCCCCCAACATTAGAGCCAGGAGAGCAGAGAGCAAACACCGCTAATCAACTGTTCACATTTCAACACATTCCAAACGTGGACATAAAAATAAACAGGATTCTCTCCTCCTCTCCGTGATTTAAAAACTTTTTTTTTAAAACATGATATAACACTCAGATGTGGGAAGTGGGTCATTTTATTTTCTCTCTTTGGTGATTTTATTCTACTCTTTGTTTTTGGCAGATCAGGAGCAGAATTTTGGATTTCAAAAGAGAGGAGGGGGATACTCTTACTCGTGGTAGAACTGAGCACAAAAGCATGTTTTTCATCATTTGGATTGATGATGGTGTCACACAAATATTGTATACTACAAAATACAGCAAAAAGTGATGAAATTGATAAATGGTAAAAAAAAATGGTAAAATTGGTAAAAAAAAGTGCAGAATAAAGGTGATGGTCTTGGTATCTATTATATCTCATTCCATGTTTCACCTATTGCTTGATTTTAGTTCATATTTGCATGAATTATGCTCTGATATTGGTCGATACAAAGACACTTCAAGCTGGTTTTAAAGCCCTCGGATGTCTGAGCCATGTTTGTAATAGTGCAACACTGGAATGGACAATCGTGTTATTTTCATCTTCCATTTTCAGGACAAAACTGAGCTGTCAGAATATGCATGCTCCAGTGATGTCATAAGGATTAATAAAAAAGATATATCACAATGTGTCAAATCCCCCAAAACAGTCAGCAAGGCTTTTAACATGAGGAGGTAAATACAGTTAATGAACAAACAGATAAACTGCCAAAAAGGTAGTATGAAAGTATGAAAACAACATAAATAAAGTAGCTTATGGTCAGGGAGAGGCAGAATTATTAATTTGAACAGCCATAATTAACGCTTTGCAAAAGGAATGGGAGACAAAAAGTTGTAACATAGTATGCCATTAAACAAATGTCCTTTGTATAGTATGTCATCAGAATATTAGATACGGTATTATAATAACGCATCAAATAAACAAATCTTAAAATATGTAGTCTTAAATGCCATTAAAAACGTCATAAAAAGACACAATATATATAGTATTCCATAAAAAGTCATAATATAGATTGCACTAAAAGGGTCAGAACAAAAGGCATTACAAAATATTAGTAATATTATATTTCAGTTTTCCATTAATATGTCAAAACAATTCTGAAGGCTATTATAGCAGGACAAATGTCTTAAAAATATCATATTACTTTATTCCATTAAAATATGCTAATAATATCACAGTGTAGTATGCCATACAATAATGATAAATCATGATATAGCATGCCATGAAAAGTAATTGTGCAGTTTGCCATAAGAGGCATACAAAATGTCATAAAAATGTCATAAATTATCATAGTATAGTATGCCATAAATATTTAATTAGAGAAAAAAAAGCATAGTATGGTATGCTATGAACAGACCATAATATATAGTATGTAATGCTGTCATTAAAAAGTAATAATATGAACTAACTCCCTGCATTAGTTCTCCCAGAGTAAACACATATGATGATATACTGTCATCATGTATGAAGAGCACGTGACATGCAGTGTCTGATTCAGCACAATGGTCCACATCTGAACTGCCTCGCTTTTTAAGACGTTGCAGTGGAGGAGGTGGTGTTGTGGCCTCGTGACTTTTATCCGCTCAACCGTTACGCTTGTGCTTTATAGTTGCCTGTCCGCGTCACAGCTCAGTGCTGCCCTCTAGTGGATAGTTTATTTACATGCACCTGGAAACACAACCAATTGCGCCACAAGTGCTGCACATTGTATCTATCGTGTATCAGTATCACTGGGCAGAGTGACATTTTTTGGGGAAAAACACAAACGGATATGTTAAATAAATGATCAAGGAAGTACACTTTAATCATTGCATTCAGCTGTGACAGCCATGATGTAGTGGAAATACATGACTCATGTAATTCCAGTTACACAAGAGACAGGTATCATCCGCCTAAGTGTCACATGTTGGGGCCCAACTTGACCTTTTGTGTGCTCTCTGGTCAGGTTAAAGGTTCTTTTGTGCTCTGGTCTCTGTACTGATGATGTTGCATCTTCCCCGTTTGAGTAAGCCTGATATTTGACATGGCCATTTCTGAAATAATCATATTTTGAATTGATAATAATGACTTAAAATTGTGTATGTATTGTATATGAAGATTATAATCAAAAGTTTAGCTGCAATTCAGTCCAGGTTGTGTGTGTAACTACATGCAGCTTCATGCTGTTTTAGGTATCAAACACTGTCCAAGTATAAAATTATATATTTATTGCACGGCTATTTTGTTTGAAAGTGTTATGTGGTTTTGTTTTATGCCAGATGTGCCATTGAAGATGAAAAAAGATGCCCCAAAACATGTGGTTAGGTGTGTAGCTGTTTTAAAGCAATATAATTACATACATGTTGTCTATAAAATGCATTAAGAAGGGTTATCACCATGATAAAAAATGATGGAAGCAAAAATTGTCTGTCAATGTCTTCTGCATTCATCATTGGCATCATACACAGCATCATAACTATCTATTACAAGTCAAAGATGCCAAAGGCCATGATAACAATGACAGCTATTTCATAATGTTGCCAGTGCCTCGTTCACTCTGGCTGAACCATTCAACCACTGGCAGACCTGTGAGGCGCTGGTGGCTCCAGTTAGCGTTGACCAATCAGAGCCCAGCTCACCTCCCGGGGGCCCGCCTATGCTCGATTGCCATTGGTTGAATCTTAAAGAGCAGTGGTGTTATGGGCGGGGCTTGTGGCTCTCCGGTGTCCAGCGGTCGGGCGTTACGTGATAACTCAGCACCTGGGCCGCGGGAGGAAAGAAGAGACGAGCAGCCTCCTCCTCTGTCCGTCTGTTGTCTACGGGTAAGTGAGCGACGGTGGGACAGCCATTATGATGTTAATAACGTGTGTTTAACGTGACTTCAAACGGTTTGCTGTTGAGGTGGTTCAGGATACAAAGGATATACGGGACGTTTAATGGCACCATATTTATTCGAGGTAGTTCTCGGCCGTTTAAGTAGCAAAGAAGGGGCGCGTGCGCGACACATCAAGTGCCAAAGTGCATCTTATCGAAGAGAATAAAAAAGAGAAAGGCTTCGTCTTTGTTGACGTCATGCAACCGTGGCTCCAGCCACCCCTCTATTTATATTTCATCTGTCAAGCTGCTGGAGCTACCCTGAAACTAACATGCTAGCTACATGTTGGGGAACAAGTTTTGTATATACTACTACTGCAGCCAGCAGCTGGTTTTACCTTTGCTGTGTGTGTGTGTGTGTGTGTGTGTGTGTGTGTGTGTGTGTGTGTGTGTGTGTGTGTGTGTGTGTGTGTGTGTGTTTTGTAACATCATTATTGGTTCATAAATGATTGGCCTGTGGAAGTGCAGTGTGCATGCCTGCAAACGTGCCATCACACATTCCCTTTAAAAAGGGTGCACGCAAAAAGAAAGTGAATCTGTAAAAAACAAAAAAAAGGACATGACACTTTCATCCACTTTCACAGAATTGATATTTGGTTGTATATTCGCTGCCGAGTCTTTAACCTTCCTGTTATCTTTGGGCTCAATTTGACCCCATTCAATGTTTAACGTCTCTAAATATATGATTGACATAATTTTTTTGGCTTCATGTTTCATGACTTTTCCTAATTTAATGGCGAAAACTGGGTAAACATAAAAAAATGATATATTTTCAATGTCCTGTAAACATCTTGTACGCATCGGTTTTCTTCGGGGTCAATTTGACCCCAGGCTGTTTTAGCTGTATAAAGCAATATCAATGCAACGTAAGCAATATCAACATTTTACACACATTTGTTTTGGTTGTTTTGGATGATATTGAGGTCACTTTAACATGCAACTTTATAATCTTCAAAAAGCTTTAAGTTTCTATCCTATCATAACCATAACTGTAGTAGTGCGAGAACCACTGAAAATGGTTCCAGGCCTCACAAGAGACGCCGTCAGCCATGTTCAAGACATGCAGCATTTGAGCTCTTTATAACGCCATCAATGTTTTATTTAAAGGGGTATTTAGGTAGTCAACAAAACAAACATAAAGTACCTGACACTTAAAATTGGGAAAAAATGTAAATTATAATAATTTTCTGGAGTTTTAAATTGCGTTAAAGGGTAAAAGATGTCAGTCAATTTGAAGGTAACAGGAGGGTTAAACACAACTGTGTACAAAGTACAGCGTGCCGCTGCATAATCACTCTTGTCCTGATAACTTGACCCTTCACCAGAAAAGGAGCGGTGCAGCAGCCATGGAGGCCTCAAGGAGACGAACCCAGCGCGGGGCCAACGGGAAGGGCTCTGAACCGGAGGAGCCGGCCCAGTGGGGGAGAGCATGGTGAGTCCGTGAGACGTCACATGTTGCAGAAGGATGTTCACCACGAGTCTATTACAAAGTTAAACGTGCCTTCAAACCTAGTATTTGTAATCCTGCCATGGAGTCAGGAGTTAAGACACTTAACCCCTAATTGCTCCCCGTTGCTGTGTCTACACACCAGCAAAATGTAAGTCGCTTTGGATAAAAGCGTCAGCTAAATGAAATGTAATGTAAAAAGATTGTGTCCTCTCGGCCTGGGAGCGTGACGTCCTGAGGCTAACGATAGAAGACTGGGTTGTGGACAGTCAGCAATGTTGGCACGGGGAGGCAGAGAAAAAAGGTGCTTTTATCAAAGAAGCTGTCGTAAACATTTTATTATCAATGTTTCTTAATAGTTTGCTCGTACATTGTGGTATAAAGTGCATCGTAGCGTTGTTCACTCAAAGTTGAATTTTTTTCTTTTTAATCTGACCGATTTCACTTTTGGTATGGTATGGTACAGTGGTCCTCAAATGGGGGAACGTGAGATTTAAAAAATATATATGTAAAAGTAACATCCATTCAAAAATCCTTTAAAAATAGTTAATTAATACAAATTCAATCAAATATAAGTGTACGTTAACTACGGTAAATACAGGAGGAGGCAAGGTCAATTTACCCAAATTGTTTAGCCAAAAAAAAAGACTCAGTAACAGACATTTATTATTTTGAAAATAACAGCGCAAAGCCGTAACCTTCGTGTTACAAGTTTGAGATATGCAATATACATATACATGCTTTTTCCGTTCTCAACACCAAACCTTATATCTTTATGTTCTAACACTGAATTTGACTTTCTAGTAACATTTGAAACATCAGGACCCCTCACAGTATAGACTTATACAAAGTAAATAGACTAATTTGTTCTCAAAGTTTGTCCATGAAACACACTGTCCCCAAGCATTAAGAAAACCGCCCTCACACTGTGTCTGTGATATATCTGACTCGCCCTCAGGGAGGTGGACTGGTTCTCCCTGGGCAGCGTGATCTGCCTGCTCTGCTTCGCCCCCTTCATCGTCTTCTACTTCGTGATGGCCTGCGACCAATACCAGTGCTCCGTCAGCCAGCCCCTGTTGGAGTTGTTCCGCGGGGAGACCACGCTGCTCTCCATCTGGGCCCGGGCGCCCACCTTCACCTGGACAGCTGCCAAGATATACGCCGTCTGGGTGGGCTTTCAGGTAAGGAGCAGGCGAGAGAAGAGGAAGGTGTATGTGTGTGTGTGTCCATTGTTCTTTACCTCTTGCTGTTGTGTCGTCCCTCAGCTGTTCCTGTATATGTGTGTTCCTGATGTGACTCATAAGTTTATTCCTGGCTACGTCGGTGGAGTGCAGGATGGAGCACGAACTCCTGCTGGTAATTAACACACAAATGTAGACCCCACCCCCACTGCTTTTATTCCACAGTCATTACCAAATATTGTCTCTCACCATCTGACCCCAGGCCTGATCAACAAGTACGAGATCAACGGGCTCCAGTGTTGGCTGATCACTCACGCTCTGTGGTACGCCAACGCCCAATATTTCCACTGGTTTTCTCCCACCATCATCTTCGACAACTGGATCCCCCTGATGTGGTGCGCTAACATACTGGGCTACGTTGTGGCCAGCTTCGCCTTCGCTAAGGCCTACCTCTTCCCCACCAACTCTGAAGACTGGTGAGTGCTGAAACACGTGCTCAAGGATTCAAGGGTCAGTTATTGATCATCATGCAAACGCGGGGACGCACAACGGAACGCAGTTGTAGCCCGTTTGTAACACATTAAAAACACAATAAAAACAGTAGTGCATTACTGAATTCAATTGTTTTGATATTCATCAGGGAGAATGTAAACAACAACAAACACAATAATCTGGTCAAATAATATGTCCGACATCTTCATATTACAAACTCAACATTAGGAGAACATTGTCCATCAACTTTCAATATGTTTGAGCAACACGGTGTAAAAACAGGCTAAAACTAAAACGATGATCACATGACCGTTAACGTACTCTAGGCGTGCGTGAGACAGTGTTAACAGGAAGCAGATTTTCTCCACACCTGCAGTTGGTTCACGTCTAGGTCATCGTTTCTAAACGGCTCCGTTTACACCCGTCCACACCGGGACGTAACCCTAGAGTTTTCAAACGTATCCGTCCTCTGGAGCGTTTCCAAACTGCTCCGTCCGTAGTGCGACACTCAGTGTAAACGTAGTGAAAGATATGCGTTTTTAGTGTGGACCTGGCCACAGAGTCCTCCTCCTCTCGTGCTGCTTGATCCGGGATGAACATTGGATCCAGGTCTCCTTTTTATTAAGGACACAACTGTATCGGCTTGTTTTCTCCTTTTTGTGACGCTGCAGCAAGTTCACAGGGAACATCTTCTACAACTACATGATGGGCATCGAGTTCAACCCGCGCGTTGGCAAGTGGTTCGACTTCAAGCTCTTCTTCAACGGCCGGCCCGGCATCGTGGCCTGGACCCTCATCAATCTGTCCTACATGGCCAAGCAGCAGGAGCTGTACGGCCACGTCACCAACTCCATGATGCTGGTCAACGTGCTGCAGGTGAGGCGCAACAAAGACGATTGGTAAACCAGCGACCCGTGTACTGATCCCACAATGCTGCAGAATGGAAGACGTAGCAGCAGAGATATTATATGAAGCGCAACTTCTTTCACCTTAATCATGTGTGACCGTTCTTCATGATATGTCTCTTCTCACACATGTTGCATAACTTTAGAGACTCTTGACATTATATCTTCCACCTGAAATGTGGAGGTTGCGCTTAGATGTGCAAGAATCCTTCCTAATCGATTAACATTTAGCATTGATCACTAAATGAAGACCACTAGATAAAGATTAGGGTTGATCGATTCGTTTTATATGAATGATCTGATATTGATTCTTAAAATCCAGAGATTGAGTGGGCTGAACAGGTAAGATCAACCAAAATGTAGTATAAGTATTAAGACAGGTACAGCCTGCTTCATGAATTATTCAATAGTGAGCAAACAGGAAATGATTGTGAATTTATATTAGACTTTCATAATCAGAGGGGAAACGTATAGCGTTGAGGCACTTTTGAAATGGCCGCAGGCTAACAATAGATTTAGAAAATGGACAGAGCAACCATAGCAGTTACATTACATTTCATTTAGCGGACGCTTTTATCCAAAGCGACGTACAATAAGTGCAATTCAACCATGAGTACAAACTCAGAACAACAAGAATCAAGAAAGTACAATTTCTTCAATAAAGTTAAACTACAAAGTGCTATTAGTAAGTGCCATTTAAGTGCTACTAAAGTGCTACTACGGCGCTACCTTCCTTATTCAAGGTGTAGTCGAAAAAGATGTGTTTTTAGTTTGCGACGGAAAATGTAGAGACTTCCTGCTGTCCTGATGTCAATGGGGAGCTCATTCCACCATCGAGGAGCCAGGACAGCAAACAGTCGTGACTCTGTTGAGCGTTTAGCTCGCAGTGACGGAGCTACAAGCCGATTGGCAGAAGCCGAGCGGAGCGAACGAGCCGGGGTGTACGGTTTTACCGTGTCCTGGATGTAGATTGGACCCCATCTGTTCGTAGCACGGTACCCAAGTACCAATGTTTTGAAGCGGATGCGGGCGACCACCGGTAACCAGTGAAGGTTGCGGAGGAGGGGAGTAGTTAATTATTTTTTTTTATATTATACAGCCCCATTAAATATAATTGTTCGTCATTAAGTTTACGATCCTCTGCTCCAAAGCTACAGTTTGAGTTCAACGTGATCCCATCATTCTTTTTACACGCTGCTCGTTGAGTCATTATGAAGAAGGCGAATTCGTGAGCATTTTTTTATTTTTTTTGCTTTCTCGTAGGCCATTTATGTGCTGGATTTCTTCTGGAACGAGGCGTGGTACTTGAAGACCATTGATATCTGCCATGACCACTTTGGATGGTATCTGGGCTGGGGAGACTGCGTGTGGCTGCCATACCTCTACACACTGCAGGTAAAACACATATGCATAATAACCCATATTCATAACACACACAGTAGATTTCATGGGGTAAATGTGAGATGACGACTTAAATGGACCTTCACGAACTTGTGGAGAATTTCCTGTATCCAGCCTGTCAACTTGAATATGTGGATTCAATTAAAAGAATAGAATGTGTGAGTGTGTTGTAGTGTATTGTACACTCTAAGGTGGACATTCAGTTAAAGCTATTGAGCGACAGTAGGTGTAAATACATGAATGTGTTCTGGCTCTCCAGGGTCTGTACCTGGTGTATCACCCGGTCCAGCTGTCCAACGCCCACGCCCTGGCCGTCCTGCTGCTCGGCCTGGTCGGGTACTACATCTTCCGCTCCGCCAACCACCAGAAGGACCTGTTCCGGCGCACGGAGGGCTCCTGCTCCATCTGGGGCCGGAAGCCGGCGCACATCGAGTGCTCCTACCGCTCCGCCGACGGCGGCATCCACCACAGCAAGCTCATGACCTCTGGGTTCTGGGGAGTGGCCCGCCACCTCAACTACACGGGCGACCTGATGGGCTCGCTGGCCTACTGCGCCGCCTGCGGCTTCGGCCACGTCCTCCCGTACTTCTACATCGTTTACATGACCATCCTGCTGGTGCACCGCTGCGTGCGGGACGAGCACCGCTGCGGCAGCAAGTACGGCAAGGACTGGAAGCGCTACACGGACGCTGTGCCTTACCGACTAATTCCCGGGGTGTTTTAGAGCGCGAGGCGGGGGTAGGATTGGGGGCTAAGATTAAAAAAGATACAGAGTTAGAATGGGGCGCCAAGATAAACACGAGATCCAGAATACACTACACTGAGCGTCTATACACCACACATGTGCAGCCAGCTGTACATGTGTGGTGTGTGTACATGTACAGACAGGTTATTGCTATGTTCTCCTGCCTTAAGTAATCTGATACACCGGTGTGCTGCTTTCATTATGCTGTGACCTTAACACAGTAAACACATTGTAGCTGAACAATATATCTTAGAAGTTGTTGGGACCAGAAACAGCTTAAACTAGAAAAGAGATCTGGTCTATAGTGAATCGGCGTCTCCGACAAAATACAACCCCACAGCTCATTTTGTACTTGCGGCCTATTGCGACCTGTATTTACATTACAGTCGGGTGGCGACCTCTAGTGGCCGTGGAAATAATGGTTGGACTGAAGGATTAAGTCAGGTGTCGTAGTGTAAAGAGTGACGTATGTTAGCGTAGGGAGGAGATCGGGGTGGACATACGGATCAAACAAACACAGGCCTATGACTCAGGAGACCGTCGTTAGTGTGACAAACCCAAACCGCGATGTTTCCCTCAACCAAACCTGTTTGACAACGATACCCACGTCACAACCGCCCCGTTTAGATTTAAGGACGTGTTGATTTCCTGCCACCAACAGTGCTCCTTTTATATTAACCAGAAGAAAGGACGTGTCCATTCCTCACAAAGCTGTGACATTCCCACGATGCATTTTGTCGGTTTCATAGTCATTTTTTAGGTTCCACTTTTTCAAATATGAGAATCTGATGTTTTTCTGTTTTATGTCTTTGTAAATCACCTGTCAGGGTGGTTTTTGGCTGATGTTCATGAAAATCGAATTAGACAACGACACTTAGCACTCAGGTAACCTACGAGGAGAGCTTTTCATTACTGCCTTTTCACACTAAATGAGTGATTATACATGAATCAATATTGACTGACTTAATGGACCAAATGTGATTGTTAGCTCGGCGGACAAGACCTGCCTCATAAATAGCGTTATGTAATCTTTGCCTAAAGGTTATCTGAACGCTCCGATTTATTCACTCAGCCCGTCTCACATCGGACTGCCGGTGAATGTTGTTACGAGAGGTTTGGGTTGGTTTGGCAACTGGTCCTGTCTTGTCCCGCCTCCTTATAGATTAGAACATTTTAGATTCTTTCACTGAGCCTGTAAAGTGTTTTGAAACGTAACGATTACTTAAGTTAGTTGCATCTTTGTATTCACTTTGTGTTGAACCAACATGTTGAGTAGAGCAGCTCGATGCTGATAGAAATGTCCAACCACCATGTTTTTATTTCCTCGTGCCAGCACTGCCTTTCTTACAGCGATAAAGTCAGAAAACAAACTCTAATTTTGGTTGACTGTTTCTTTTTCTATTTACACACATGCAGTCACAGTGGGACAAAGGGTCAATTGGAAATGTTGCCATTTATCCTTTATATATATAATCAAATGTACAAAACTACATGTTGTTGTGAATGTGAAGGCCGAAGCAGCCGATACAACGGAAAACAGTGCATCATGGTTTTGGAAGACGGCGCGAGGCGAGCTGATGTTATTGCTGGTGTTCGACACTGGGGGGCAGCAGATGACAGCTAAGAAGTACAGAGAGTTGTATTTGTACACATATCTCCAGAGGTGGAGTGGGTTCACCTAAAAGCATGAGGGACACATAATCAGTCCAGTGAGCTCAGGGATGCGCTCATGTATCGTGAGCTCACTTTAAAGAGGAACCCAACCGTTCTAAACAAACGTGCAGCTCCTCTGACTAAACATTCCTAAAAGGTTTTGGTCTTTCAGCCAATTCATACATAAAACCACTGCATTATGTTAATGAAAGTACTCTCTTTTTTACAAACATTTGCTGTTTTATCAACATTATTTTGTTCAAGTAATGCTGCACTCAAAATCACAAAATATCAGTTGATAATACAAATTTGAAATTGCATCTGCGCACAGCTCCCTTTAATTTGATTTGCAACATTTTGACAAACTACAGGCCAAAACAAGTATTAACTCTTCGTCAAAGTGTACTATAAAGCACAGATCTCCCTGGTTTAAGGAGGTTGGAAGGAACGTTTGTACACCAGAAAATGAAATGAACCCCTTGGATACACAACATTTATAACGGAAATATATGTTTCAGATTATGATGATTGTGGTATGATCCAAAGGTCCAGAACAGCTTGTAGATTGTTCTCCAAACCTTCCAAGGTCAAAGATGGATTTTGAACCCGAACGTTCAAGTTCTGTCACTTAAAAATGAAAAGCAGATGAAATTCTGTCCGCAACGTTGATATCACATCCAAAATACATTTCTAAGGTGGCTCAGAAGAGATAAAGACGCTGCCATATGAGATTTGACCCCCCCCATTACGCCACGTGAGCACCGGCCTGCTCCCTGAACCTCCCCATCAGCGGCTCCCCTATCACTGTAATGATACAAGGTATGGATGTAAATCAGTTATGATAATGGGAGACTCATTGATCTCCCCTCTTCGCCTTTGTTCGACGCTAAAGCGATATGCACCGGGTTCACTGCATTGCATTACACGGAACCACATCACCAATCACTCCAGCCCCAAGTTAATTGATTCCCAAGTTATCCCTGAAGGCGAGGAAGTGTTGGTCGAAATGGACGGGGCTCTGCTGTTCACTCATAACCCGGTTGACAAATAGCTCCCTTTGAAAGAAGTGGAGATCTGAAGAGGGGGACGATCGCTTTGCGGCGACACTAAAAGCTTGGCTATTGAATTTGTGAGCATGCGAGTGGGGATCACGCAGCCGTCCGTATAAATGTTCAGCGTGCACAATAACCATATTGTGGAGGGCCCTGTAAGGCGTCTGTAATGAGGGGCAGGTGGGGGTCAGGGAGAGAGAAATCTGTCGAGTGAGAGAACGAGAGGCGAGAGGAGAGAGTAGGAGTATAACAGGAAGCTCAATGGGATACTTGGGGAGTTGGTGCCACTCCACAGCTACAGTTGGCTTGATTTCCCAAGAGGCCAAATTAGTTTTTATTGGAAGCTTGGGTGGTGGTAGTGGTGGTGGTGGTGGTGGTGGTGGGGGGGGGTTAAGAAACTTGTGGGTGAGAGTCGTAAGACCAGGAGGAAAGGGGCTCCTCAGCGGGGAGGCGAGTACATGATTTGTCAGCAAAACTGAGGAAACCCGCCGATTCACATGTATACCATAAAGTACAGCAGACCTCGACAGAGCATTCCAGGCCCTGGTAACCACATCGCGGTGACTGAGGTCAGGTGGACCGGCTGCTCGTGGTTTGGTGGCGAAGGAGCAAAGCCAGCCGCCACAATGTTGGTTTCTCGTGCTTGGGTTTGACGGTTGTATTCATCGCAAATGCGTCTTTATCGAATTTCTTATACTTCCAACAGCCTGGCAACAAAAGCAGTCACTCGTCGTCCTTTTGTTTCGAGCCGCGCTAGCAGGCATGGGTCTGTCTGACACTCAGTCGGTCCACCGCTTTGCATCCAGACTCGTATATTTCAATAACCCTTTGATGGATTGTCATGAGATTCCATGCAGACCTTCATCCCAGAGCGACAGACGTTGGCAATCCCCTGACTTCTCCTCGAGCTCCACCATGAGGTTGATTTGTGGTTTAGAGTGACGTGTGTCCACAAGTATTGAATGGATTGCCAAGACCATTTCATGTGACCTTCTGGACTTTGGTAGCCTTTCGTGTAGCACCATCATTGGTATCATTATCTTGTTGTTTTATTTTAGCTTGACTTCCGTGCTGGTTAAAAAAAACTGTCAGCACGCAAACCCGCCTATTCAAGATGCTGGCAAACATTATGCAAATAAACACTGCATCGTCATCGTGAGCACGTTAGCTTGCTGATGTTAGCATTTAGCTCAACGTGAAACCTCACAGAGCCGCTAGCGTCTTGTTTTCTTCTTCTTCCCACTTTAACAGCCTAACATCTCTCTTTCCCTCATCGTACAACTGCCAGACAACAAAAGGAGTCACTCAAGTCTGCCTTTTGTGTTTTTTCTGTATTCTTCCACTGGCCCTCCTTCCTTCCTTTTCTTTTTCTTCTCTGACCTCTGCTGCTGCTCCGCTGCCTGTTAGCTAATGGACGGATGAGACGTCCAGAATGACCATCAGACTAAATAAAAGGAGCCCCGCTAGCTTGATGCTAAAGGTCAGGGCAAGCGGTTAACGCTGCCTTTAATGGGACAAAGATCGCAAAGTAGCGACTTACAGTACCTGCTCCCCCTCAATCTAGCAGCAACTTAAACTTCATGGCTCCAGACGAGAAGCATCTTTCTTCAGCCTGAAACTAGACAACACGTCCCACCTAAACTCATAAAAAACCTTACTCCATTGTGCTGCTCCAGACGTATTGAAACAGGTCTTAAATTGAGAAAAGGGGTCCGCCAGAATAAGCCGACAGAATCCCACACCTATATTTTAGCCTTGACTCCTTGTAAGTCACAGAGAGAGTTGAATTAAAAAGGGATTAGGCGCAGGGAAAGAATTAGAGGGATTAAAAAGGATTCCCAGGCTGTGCCACAAATCCATAGCTGATGTGGTGAAAATGATTGGTCGGAGATGCTACATCTCATATTAAGGCTTGTGGGCCGTAGAGGCCTTCCCTTCACACACCAGCGGCCACACAGGCAGCAGCTCGGGCACCAAAGCGTGTGGGAGTCAAGGGCCCGACTTCCTTCTACTTCCTTAGCGCTGATAGTCAGACTCCACTTGAGAGCAGCTTGAATCCCGCACTGCTAACGCTGAGCCAAATTGAGCTTGACAGAGGGGAGCCGCTGTGGCTGGAGTTACACTTATACACTGTTTACCGGATTATAGATGATGCTGAGAGATCGCCAGCATTGAAGTTCACCCCCGAAAACATAACCGAGGGCAGAAGGAGTAAATTACTTCCACTGAACTCAAAGATACACACACACACACACACACACACACACACACACACACACACACACACACACACACACACACACACACACACACACACACACACACACCATGAACTGGGCAAGCGGTTTGTTTTTTATACGCAGGGTTGCTATAGAGACAGGCGGACAGACATGCGTCCGTGGGTGTGGCGGAATCGAGACAGCCAGTTGTCCAGAGGGTGGGGAGGAGGGTATGGGATGTTAGGCGGCGTTGGACTCCAGAGATGAAGCTGCCAAACTGGGCAGAGCCTCAACACCAAGGGCCTCCTCTGCCTTGATTTGCCCGGCCTTGCAAGGCCTTGCAAGACCTCGCCCCGCACCAGAATTTGGGACATTCGGTGGCAATGACAGCCGCTGACAGAAACTTGGGAGTCAGATTGATGGAGGTCCCAGTTATCCAAGTCTCTAAAGCCTACTTGTTATTTTAAGCGAAGTCGGAAATGTCGCATCATGCTCAGGAAGTAGCGAAAGAGATCAAATGTGTACTTTGCTTTCCATTTCTCGCATGGCACACATGCCGTTTGAAATTGCAATTCAGCACTTGAAAATGTGAGATTAAACAAAAACAGCTTCTCACGTATAGATAGCGACGATCGATATATAACTGTGGCGGTCAGATTTGATCAGCTATAGCGAGATAATCTAACATGAGCTGGTTGAGAACTCTGTACTTGACGGCTCCATGATGTGATATGTGCTATAAGCAGCGTAGAGCTGGTTAATCCTAGTATTATGATGATGATGATGATTCACATTTAGTGGATTAAAAAAAGAGAAAAGGGTTTTAAAAACGAATTTAACTGAATGGGGCTGGGGACTAACGGCAGCCCACGACTAACGCGCGCCAAAGAAACACCCACCTCTGTGTTGATTTGCAGAGATGTTTGGGAGTAAAGGCTTTTTCAGCACATGCCGATTGTTTGTGTCCCTTTTTTATCATACTTCAGCCTCTTAAATTGCTTACCAGTTTGAAGTGTGAGTGTGAAGTGGATTAAATGCTGAATACCACCGAGACAAACCAAACCATTTCTATGGAAGAAGGGGGTTCAAATAGTGGTAAGAGTTGTTGAGGCAACTGGAGAGACAAGATTCTTGTTACCGTGTGTTACCGTCCTGACCTCTGACCCTGACCTTCGTCCCTGATCTGATCCCTGATGCGAGTAAATGAGATGAGTAAGTCCAAATGCCATGGCGTCCTTATAGCGCCCGACTTCTCTCAGCTGATTACTACGTGTTGAAGAGTTGCTGAACGAGTCTTGCACTTTTCCTTTATCAATTAGCTGACTGGTCTGAACCGGGTCTGATGATAATTGAAGCGGCAGCAGCGCCTCACACAGCCACTAATAGCTCTCTCTTTAATAAATCACCATGGGCAATCACTCTTCCATTACCTTCGATCACACTCGCCACAATTGCACACCATTACATAGATTATACATGAGGAATCCAACCCCGTCTGGGGAACCAGAAGAAGCAGAGGTTGCATACAGCACAAAGCCCGGTGTGCAGTCAAGGCATTCCATATGTGAGTTGTTCAGCCGGGCCTTTTGTTGGCAGTCGAGCTGTGTTTTCTTGCTTTGTTTCACACCTTAACCACGCCCCCCCGCCTGTGCTCGTTCTACTGTACGAGCCCATCTTGTTGCTGAGCCTAGCTCTTCCTCGCCACATTATTAGCTCTGACCTTTGCACGTCGGTTCCAGCGCTGGTGCCGAGCCAGGGAAACTCTGCCAGAACCCGAGCCAGAAATAAAGGGCTAACACATGTTGCATTTTATGAACAGTCCGGCCGTGGAACATACCTCTATAGCGATGAATACGGCTCTGTAGGGACTGTGAAACCATGCGAGGCTCTCCACCAACTCAGATGGAGAGTCCATTCCCATCCACACCCTGCAGCTCTCCCTCGGCCAGATCATGAACTCTGTCTGTCTACGTGCCACCACCACCCCCCACACACACCCCATCCCTTCACAGCTTACTTATTCCCGTTCCCTTCTCCACCTTCATCCGGCGTGACAGCTCCGAACACATGCTCTCGCCCACACCCTGAATTTGACCTTGATCCTCCGACTGTACTCCCCGCCGTCTACCGAGACCGATGGGCCGTCACGCTCCACGACTCCTCCCGGGTTCCTGGTATCTTGATTCCTCCTCTGCGTCGTCATCAGGTCACCTCCACTCCCCTTCCTCCTCAATGACGACTTATTGTTGCAGCAGTCGCGTCATCAGCCCATTTGTGCCTTCTCAGCAGCTTGAGATGTAGCTTTGTTTCCAGTGTATCTGTGGATTTCTCAGTAGCTTTACAGATATTCTGACCCCCACCAAAAAATTCAATTGTGACTACCTTTGCAATCCTGGCTTCATTTGCAGCTGGAATTCAAATGTGTTGTTTATCCAGAATCCATGTGATTTATCTGTATTAAATAACTATTTCAGCCACAAAATGATCACAAAAACCGAGACAAGACTTGATGGATTGAAGTAAACTGAAGCCACAAGTGCATATAAACATCTGGTGCAGTATAATTCAAGTGTCATTTGTCTCGATGCATGCTCCCTACTTCTACACATGCATCTTCACTAAAGCCTAACAACTCTTTGCTCAGACGTGTTTTAAGCAGGATAAGTTGGGAAATAGTGAACACACGACTGGATAAATGAGAATTGGATTGTTCTGTTCATTTTTAATTTGCTGCTGTTATAGGCGGCCCACTTTTACGTCAATTGATCAAGACTTTTCTATGTTCTTGGAGGCATGCGAGAATTCAAGGCAACACAGGGCGAGTAATTGATATACAATCGGTAATTTTGAAGTTAAAGCATTCCTTTAAAGCTGATCAATGCATTAAAAAAGTAAAATGCAATCATGCAATCAGGAAGTCCGACCTGCCTCCCTCACAGCGGGGAGCAGCCTGCTGGCCAGAGAAAGGTGGACTCACCAACCTCACATGTCTTCACAGATCTACTCCTTTTGGATATATATATATATATATATATATATATATATATATATATATATATATATATATATATATATATATATATATATATATATATATACATACATATACAAACATTCATTTCATTGCGATCTATCTGATTTATTATGACTATTATAACTCGCCTGAAGGTGGTATTTCTGGTCCAACATTAAGCTTCATCCTCTTGGGACTCTAAATTTTCCCTATTATCTAATTGGCATCAAACCATCCGTTTTTGAGATTCCATGCCACGGATCAAAGTGGCCTGAAGTGGACAGTTAAATCAAGCACCTGGAGGGCCTAAACACGGGAAGGGCTCATTCTCTGGAGAGCATGAATATGCAGTAAATTTCACGGTTGATATTGGGGTTGTTCAGGGGAAATATTTGGAGGGAAGATCCTGTGAATGAAAGCAAAGTGCTCGCCCCCATCATTCCTGCTGGATTACTTTGTAACGTGAACAGTATTTATTCTGTTAACCCTCATCATCGTCACACCAAGGACATCGCGAGCCTCGCTCTGAATGATCGGGATGCGGTTGACAAGATACTGCACCTCGCTTTTGAACCAGCCGAGTCCCCATCCACAGTAATCCTTTTTACATTGATCACTGTCTGAGCTGTCTGATAGACTTATTTCCATTTCTGCAGTTAGACGCTTGACAGACTCTTTGGCTTTCAGGTGGACAAATTCATCACCGACTACCTCCAGAGCTTATGTGGGAGATCAAATATTCCAGTCATCTTAGGTGAATTTAATATATATGTTAACGTCAGACTAATTACACCGCGAAGCTGTTCTCTGCATGTTAATACTTGATGGAAACAGACACGGTGTGTATGAATCATTTTGTCAGACTGCAGATTGCAGGAATGAGCTTTTGTGCTACGTTTAGGATCTGCCCGGTGTATTCCCTTGAGCATCATATCATCAGTGGTCTTCAGATGTTAAAACATAAGTCTCTAAATCTTTCAGACCAGCAGTGGCTGTAGATGAATGGACTTCCAGCGGAGTCTGACTTAGCTGTGCTGTGCAGGGCAGTAGGATGTGGGGGGTATTGTCATCAGCCACTCCGTGCTTCCTTTCTCCACTTCCTACTTCCTGTCTGGCCAGCAAAGCTAGTATTCCTCTGTCAAATGATGATAATCCACTGAGAATGAAAATGGCATGTGTGCATGTTTATTTAGTTGTGATCTCCACGAGATGTCCCTCCTTCTTTTGTGGTGGGAGAAATGTCTCACTTTGTGCACAGCTGCGTGCATGTGTTGCTGTGTGCCTGTGCAGGATGTGGCAGGGTGTGTTAATGAGATAATATTATCATAGGTGTATGTTTGTGCAGGTAGAGGATGATAACAGATGGAGAGGCAATAGGAAATGATAATAAATGATAAGACATAATTATATTGGCAGTTATTGCCATGAGAGCTCTCCTGCTCTGGACCGTGCACATCACATGCCAGTGTGTAATGTTTCCAGTCACGATGCTTTCTATTGCTCCTCTGATGAAAACGTAGAATATTATATTTTCGAATAATAGATCCCCAGAAATGCTTGGCCCTTTAGTCTATTTATTCATCCCCTCCGAGTCAGTATTTGCTAGATGACCCTTCGTCAACAATCACAGCCCCTCCAGGACATCCACATGATGTTTCGAAGACATTCCTGTGGAGCTTTGGGCCCGATATCTCGCTGGAAAACAAATCTTTGGCTTTCTCTTTGCCTTCCCTCATAAAGCTGCGACTAATGAAGCAAAGTCTGCTGCACTGTACTCACTGTCTCTAGTGGGTCTCCTTCGTGCTCCCTTCTTTTGCCTCGAGGAAGATCTCCAGCTGTTCAATTTCTTAAAGATTGGTTTAACCGGACTCCAGGGGAAGTTCGGTGTTCTCGTATCCAACTTCTGACTGGTGCTTTTCAATCACATGTTTGAAGAGTTGTTTTGGAGCGTTCTTTTATCACAATACCGTCCAGGCACAGGTGTATTTAAACGACAATCAAACTGAAACCCCCTGGTTTGCAAGTATTTTATATTTGTAATTAATTCACCCCAAAAAGCCACGTCAAATCTACTTTGACTTATCGTTGAGAAATATTGAAACATGAAAACTTCCGAGGGGGGAATACTAAATATGTATATATGTATGTTTTGGTTACGCGTGGACACACTTCTGTCTCCTCCCTCGCCCTGCCAGGCTAAACGGGCCTCGCTGCTGATTCCCATTAGCGCTCTAGCGGCCGGGCTTTGTGGGCGAGCTTTTTTTAGACGGAGGGAATGTCACTGGATTTATGCGGCTAATGCCAAAACAGCTGCTGCCATGAATAGCTGAGTGCGGCCTCCTAGTTAATATCCAGACGGTGGCATTCAGGAAGTGCTGCAGGTGAAGGTTGAGACAATAGAAAGTGAGCACATAGAACAGTATCAGGCAGTGTGCGGTGGTTGTCTCGACACTGCTTAACGTCCCTTTCAGTTTTTTATGTCCCACTCACTCTCTCACACACACACACGCACGCACACACGCACACGCACACACACATACACATACACACACACACACACACACACACACAAACCAGCTTCTTCAGTCAGCCAGCTGTTGGCATCGAGTCCATTCTGAGGCTTGGTTGCCATTTTGTGTGTGTGTGTGTGTGTGTGTGTGTGTGTGTGTGTGTGTGTGTGTGTGTGTGTGTGTGTGTGTGTGTGTGTGTGTGTGTGTGTCTTTTCCTGTGGACCAGTCCTTTGGGACACATAGTCACTCTTTTCCACACCCAGTTCCTTTACAGCTCCCTATTTACACTGTCACAGTACGTCACACACACACACACACACACACACACACACACACACACACACACACACACACACACACACACACACATTGACGGGCTGGTTTGGTAGCTGAACCTGCTGTTACTGGAAGTGAGCTGTGGGTGGAGTCTTTGTGTGTGAGTGGTGGCAGGATGTACGAACATTATAAGTGTGTTTGACGGAAGAAAAAAAGAATTTGGAAAAGACAAGATGAAGTCAAGAAATTAGCTTCATGTTTCCAGCATGTATTTCAATATTTATAAAACTAATTCAGTTCCTATCACCCCCTAAACTCTCCCTATGTTGATCAATGACAGATGTATTAATATCCACAGCGTTGGTGTATCCAGCGGCTTTCGGGTTTGTTGCATTTGTGGTCATTTGTGATACGGGGTGAGGAATAATGGTGGTTGGGTTAAAATGACTACTTAGTTGAGGTTAGGGGCCGTGCTTAAAACAAACTACCATTGACTGGAAGCAAACAGCCTGTCTCCAATATCAAAGCCCTGAGTTGTTTGTTGACCCATCCATCCCCTCCCACCTCCTCCCTCTGTGGGGCTTCGCGTCTCAATACTTCCTGCTTTGCTCCTGAAGGAGGTGACTCAGTTGCTTCAGCTGCTGGAGGGCCAACTTCACGAGTGTCTCGTGTCCAGATGAAAACCAGATGAGACACTCCATGCGTCTCCTTCAGCCTGATCACGAATCTGATCACAATCCATCGTGGTTGGTGCTAATTCACGTAAAGCTGCTAGCAAACTTGTAAATATACAGGCACATACTCAAAACATACAGGAAACGCTTCACTGAAAAGTGATGCACATTCTCGGAGATCCCACATAGAAAACTTAAATTTGAGCTCATTTTGCAGCACCACTCACTGACAATATATGTCCCTGACGTGTTTGGTCATATTTTCTGTGTTTTCTCACTTTGGAGCATTTTCAAATTGGCAAAAGGCTTCGATACGCTTGGACCCATTCTCTTTCTCTTAAGATGCAGTGGCTTTGGCTCTCAGGGCCACCGTACTTCAGCAAGTACACAGCAGCAGGACAGCAGCAGGACAGAGCAACACGGTGGCTCACTGACGTGATGTAAGTTGTTTTTGCCAGGATGGAGCTCTCAAACACAGATGGATGAGATATACGCAGCTTTGGATTCACAGGTAACACGCGTTCGTACGATTGATTCATTGTTGGTGTTGGTCTTTTCATGGAAGTTGACAAATAAAGGATATCACCAGCCTTATTCTTGGAAAGAAATTAGCTGACAGGAGCTGATATAACTCACCCGGGACTTATACATAGGAGACACAGCCTTGGCTTATCATTAAATTCACAGTATTTATTATTTTTTCCAGCCCAGTACACCAGCTAATACATCCCAAGGTGATCTAGTGAGAGGCTTTAGTGGAGACAGAAGAGAGATCTGTCTCGATTAAGAGCAATAGCATTTGAGTCACAGTGAATATTAGAGTTATCGTGTGTGTGTGTGTGTGTGTGTATCTCTATAAATCTTGGCTATCAAGAGGGGATGGGATGTATAATGCATTATGGATCTTGTAACCAGCCCTAACACACGCAAATCAATGTAACACACAATGTGGACCCATTGTGATCCAATGCGCACTAATCTCATTACAAGCGATGTTAACGCTAATCAGTCTGCTAATGAGAGCCGCCGCTTCCTCGTCCTCTGCTTCATGTGCGACTGCAGACCAAAAACAACAGTGACGGAGGGAAAGAGAGATGAGAGACAGACGGACCGTCCTCCTCGCTTCCTTACTCCAGCTTAATTGTATTACTCAGCAGGGCCGAGGATGTCTAAGCCCGTGTTGTCCACCCAGATGATGAACTGCACCTACTGTACTGTACACCTAATGCCATTTAACTCTCTGATTATACTGGGAGTGGAAAAGATGTGGTCCTACTGGTTTCAGTCCCAGCGGCGGTTGGAGCACAGATTGTACTACGTTTAAACTCACGAGTGAAAAGAGATATTTATTCAAGGTTTCATTCAAAATGTACATTACAATCATGTTTAAAAATCTCAACTTTGATGCAGTGACTCCATGATGCCAAACCAAGGGCCGAAACCCAAATTCAGATTTGAATAACAATTTGGTTGCACTATTAAAAACCTTTAATTATCAGCTGTTTAAGGAGGAGCAAAATCAGGTCAAGTTATTTTCAGAATCTAAAGTTTGACCTTTTATCACAACACTCAGTGACAATTTCAGAACTTTAGATTTATATTTAGTTGTAGTCGTTAGATGAAGCTATTTGTTTTAGTCATATTTTGTCATTTAACTTTTGTCCAACAAGAGGTCAAATTGAACGCCATTTCTTTGTCCGTAAGGATACAGTCGTTTCCATCTTTTGATGTGAACAGTTGTCATGGTTACAGATGTCGTTCTCCCCTAATGCAAGGTGAGAGGAGAAGGTGACGGCTGGTGGAACCAGACTGTAATAGTTCACGCACGCACACACACACACACACACACACACACACACGCACACACACACACACAGTGCCATGTCACTCTGCTCTCCTCAGGAAACAGTGAAGCTCTGGCGGTTTCAACTCGATGCACGTTGAGCCTCGCTCACTTGACATTCGCGCTGCAGCCTCTCTGGCTGCGGCTTGAGAATATAGGCGCTCCAACGTTGGATAAATAAATGCAAAACTGCTCCTTTAAAAGGTTGACAGCCTGTATTGATCCTGCACTAAATCACACCGATACGGTGAAGTCCACATCCACAGCTCTTGATAACGTTGCATTAATATTACCGTACATGTTTTCCTGTGTTAAGTGTCAGCGTGCTGGCCTGCCTGCTTTTGTCCCAGCTATTAAACTGAAGCTTCTTGCCTCATAATCAGTTGGATAAATCAGTCTTTTCTTTTTCTCTCTCTAAGGAATGGTACTGGCACAGACATAACCCGAGCGGGGGTCACAACATGACATGCATCTACTTTGGCGTTCGCCATATCTTATAGCGCCACTGTTGAGTCACAGCCTCCCTTTGGTCCCGAGCAAGACATCTCCAAAAGCAGCTCTCAGAGCGCGGCCTCCCACTGGGTCCATCCCAATCCCCTGAGCTTTGCACCAGTATTACCAACAGACAGATATTACACTAAATGTTCACAAAAACAGACAAATGGAGGAAACATGCGCCCTCTGGGATTCTTGGATCACTGGATTCTGTTTGTTTTTTCTGTTAAAAACATACATCCACTGTGGATTCTACAGAAATGAAATGCAGAGCTGTGTTTTGTTATATATTCTTGTTGTTGTTCCAGGACTTTAAGTCTCAGAGCAGTCAAGTCTCAGTCTGGATTCGTTGGCCTCACCTCTCTGTGGTTTCAGATGCCTTTCCTCCTGCTCGACATTTTTAGGAGATCGCTGACTTGCTCTCTGGCGGAGCGTGAGATGAGAAGATTGATACCACTTTCGGAACTGTTCGTGGTATCGATCTTCTCATCTATCTTTGCAAGAATACGAATAAGCGTATTTCCCCACAAAGTGAATCCGTCTTGTAAGTTATTTTCTGTTCCAAAGATATCAGACTGAGCTCACCTCATGCTGTTTTCTCCATGTGTATCCATTTGTTCATAAAAAAAAAAGGTTTGGGAACTTTTTTTGTGCTTTTTGCACCAGTTCTCTAATCTGATCATCTGTATAGCTGAGTCTGCAGAACACAAAATAAATACGACGAGCACTCGGTTTATTCCGTCTGAGATGGTTGATGCTCCGGCTGATTTCCTTTTTTGTAAAAAAGTATGTAGACGACCCATTCTCACTCCAAACGCGTCAACTAACGCAGCTCGGTCAGTGCTCATCGCAGCTTTAGCTCGCAATGTGATGAACGTGAGCAACTGATGTACAGTGTTACTGCAAAGTAATGGATGGATGGGTCGACCAAACATGGGACTGTCGTTCAGTGGACTGCTATTCGTGTCCCTAAACTGAAAGGAAGGTTGAAATTATGTCAAGTCAGTTCTTAGTCACGTGACTCAGTAGTGTCGCTAGTCACATGAGTCACTTGTCAGCCACGTGTTAGTCAGCCAGGCTCTTTTCCTGAACCTAGTAGGTTTGTTATCTGAACCTAACTTCCTGTGAAGACGGAAAAGACACAATGCGCCATCTATACGTTATAGAGCGGCGCGTAGAGCGGCGGTATTCAACGCATAGGTGAGAGAATGCGTTGATGTTGAATTTGTGTCGATTTTTTTGTATTTGTCTCATCGAGGTCAAAAAAAAGGAAAACAGCCACGCCATCCCGCCTGTCCGACCATCACCGTCACTGCATCACAGAAAGATGAGTCAGAAGAGTAGAAATTTGGATGATGGTGAAAAGACGAAGACGAAAAAAAACACGTCGCTTACCGAAAGGCGGCGGAAAAGAAAACAAGGGAGAGAACAGAGTGAACACGCGTGAAGGGAGAGAACCGTTCAAGGACGCGTCCTCTTTGTACTTTTTGTCTCGTGTCCAAATGTCCGCACTCGAGGCTCTTAAGTGGAAATAAATCAGGTGACGAGCCTGTGTGTGAATGAGAATCAGCTATGTTTGTGTGTACGAGATAGAGGTGCGCTCTCATTTATTCCCGTGGTGCTGGACAGATCAACCCCACCCTAACCCCACCCCCTCAGTCACGTTGCCCCGGCCTGAACAAGGCCCATAGACTTTTCTCAGCCCTAATTGGTGAACTGTCTGCACCGGGCGGCCGTCACATCAGTCGCCTGTCCGTCTCGCTTTGTGATCTTCTCTCTCTAATTAGGGGGGCACTTTTTTTGTGCTTTTCTTTGAACATCCGTCTTAAAGTATCATTTCATCAGTTTCCACCCTCCGCCAGTCCATCTATCACACTCGTTGGTTTGTCCTCCTCCCTCAACCTCTCTGCGTCCCTGCGCTCTGCGCATTCATTTGACTCTGTGGCCCAGCGTATTGTGGTGAATGCTAATAGGTTCCCACGCTCACAAGGTACAATATAGTGAAGAGTAAATGACTGTGTGTGTGTGTGTGTGTGTGTGTGTAGGAAGCTGGGCAGTCAGTCCACAGTTCCATTAGCCTGATGGAGTTTCTATTAAATTAGAAACTCTCTCTCTTTCTCTCTTTCTCTCTTTCTCTCTCTCTCCCTCTGACTCTCTCTCTCTCTTTATCCCTCTCTCTCTCTCTCCCTCTGACTCTCTCTCTCTCCCAATCACATTAGTGCTCTTATCTCATTTGTGGAAGCTCTGCAGGCAGTGAGGGGTGGAGGCAACGGAGGGGTGGAGTTATGATCTGGAAGCGGACAAGAAAAAAAAGAACAAGCCCCCGTGAATAGAAAAAGAAGCAGGGCGGGCATATGATGTGTATCTACAGTGTGTGTGTGTGTGTGTGTGTGTGTGTGTGTGTGTGTGTGTGTGTGTGTGTGTGTGTGTGTGTGTGTGTGTGTGTGTGTGTGTGGTATGTAAGGATGTAGGGATCTTTAAAATGAGATTGGTGATCGACAACTCGGACGGATACGGCGGCCTTTAATGCTGCCTCCAGACAAAACGCAGCAGAGAGGGGTTGAGACAACCAGTGTGTGTGTGTGTGTGTGTGTGTGTGTGTGTGTGTGTGTGTGTGTGTGTGTGTGTGTGTGTGTGTGTGTCTGTGTGTGTGTGTGTGTCTGTGTGTGTGTGTGTGTGTCAAGATGTCATCTACACACACTCACACAATATTGACAAAAATTGGTTTCTACTTCTGCAGCGGGCTAATCGGGGATTTGAGTTTGATTAGAACTGGATAAGGTTTAGGGTGGAGCTAAAAGGAATAATTCAACATTTTGGGGAAATATTTCGGTTCCTACCAGGAGTTAGATGAGAAAATCAGCGGCAGTCTCATGTCTGCGTGCTTAGTAATTATGAAGCTATAGAGTTAGAGGGCCGTTATCTGAGCCTGGCATGAAGACTGGCAGCAGGGGGGAAACACAGAGCACAAATTAACGTCTCAATTGTTTCATTTAAATACAGAAATGTATAAACAAACTCATTTGGGCTCTTAGAGAGGATTGCATGCTGTAACTATTTCTTCATAGATGTCTGCTCGTAGTCTGAGAGCCTCGGGGGTGATGACTAGATCCAGGGAAGTCGCTGCGCTGCGCCTGGCTGTCGTTCTGCAAGAAACAGTTGCAGCACAGAACTCACCGTGAAGCCACAAGTTATTATTCTTTTTTTTAAACTTGAAATCCAAGTTAAAAAATATATAACATGTTTTTTTAGGAGATAATTGAAGCGATAAATCCCTCAGTGGGTGCAATATTGACCGAGAAAGCTGAGTTCTCCCGCTCACTGAGTACTACTACATGCACCACAAAGCATTGCGTGTCCTTTTCCTCAGACTCGTCCTTTCTTTGCCTGTATGATCTGGCTCGAATGAATTGCGGCTGAATATTCCAGTTACTGTAAAATGTACCCATGTCCATAACGGCCCTTTACTCCTATGTTGTGATGTAATTTGTTGGAAAAGGCACATACAAACATAGAGGAGTGTATTTGAGCAGCACAGGGATGCTTACCATGTAGACGAGAGGAGCCTGTGCGTGGCTGTGTACGGATCAATGGCTGTACTTCCAAAAGCAAACCTGAGGGTATCTTTTTGATATTGATTATGATCATCCACAGGCCATCAAAACCACAAAACTCATATCATTTAATGTTCCTGCAGAGGACTACATAGCGTCAGATGTCAGACTCTACTCATGTCGTTCCTCTGTGAAATACATCACAACAGTTAGTGACTGACAAATGAGTAATTTGTGATGTTGGGCTAGACAAAATAAATTGAATAAAATTGAAAAGGAGTGAATACGTGTTTCGAGTAGAAATTAACACGAGTTGGGAGAACGGGGATACGTTGTTTGCCACCAGCCACCTGGGGATCATAGAGGTCACGACTTTGCGGAAACTTAACAAGGGACGTAATGAGACGAGCGAGAGGGAGGGGAGCTGGACGCGTGGAGACAGGCTGCCATAGAGACCCGCCATACCGAGACAATTTGTCCCTGGAATGTATAATTATCAGCGTGTGTGTGGGTGTGTGTGGGTGTGTGCAGGCGACGGTGAGCCATTAGCCAGGTTTTAAATGAGGGTCTGCATCAACAGCAACTATTCTAATAATGAGCGCCTTCCCTGCACAGACCAACTAATGCACTGCTGGCGTCTGCTGGGTCCTATTGTGTTTACGTGTGCTTGTGCATATGGCTGAGTAAGGGAACATGCCTCTTAAATTGTCCAAGGTGACACGAGGCCGCTGTGTGGAGACATCCCTGGCAATGCAATTCTGGCAGCGATAGTGTTTCTCTGTTTTGCTGAAAGCCAAGTCACACACACATACACACACACACACACACACACACACACACACACACACACACACACACACATCAAAGTCAAGCAGCATCGGTCACAACATAGTTGACTTAATACCTGTCCATAAAAACTTTTCCCTATGTTCTTTTATATTTCTAATGAGTAGTTCCACGATAAAGTAGCGCCCCCTTACAAACATGTGACCTCATATACAAGCATGCATGCACACACACACACACACACACACACACACACACACACACACACACACACACACACACTTTCTGGCAACCACAGAGATTAAATCAAAAACCGAAGAGGTTACCTCACTGCTGACCTTATTGGCTAAACCTCTGCGTGGTTAATTTGTGCCTTTTTGAGTAATCTCTCTCAATGATTAACATGCTCTCTTTCTTCCCCGTTCTCCTAAATTCTTTGTTGTTCACAGTTAGGGCCCTTGACGTTTTTCAACCTTTCTCCTCGTCAGCCGTTTTTTTAATTGTTGTCCCCGTTAATATGTCCAAAAGGCCTTTGCTGACGCAGCAGACCCAAACCCAACCCCTGTCCCTACAGGTCAACGGACTCCCAAAGCCACATTGTGGTAGCAGCTTCAGCTTAAAGGCCCGCTCACGCCGCCATTTAAAAAACGTTGAAATACCAGAATCAAATTATTTCTAATGGATTCAATGGATTGACTCGGGGGAACAATAAATCTGCATTACGTTTTCACATTGAATAAGCAAGCCTTCTTGCTACTGCTGACCTTTAGGAAATCCGATTAGCTTCGTCTGTTGATTTCGTTAACTAAAACTATGACCAACTATGTTTAGCCTTTTATTTTCTCTCTCTCTTTGTGCCAAACATCCTAGCATGTTCCAGGTGTGCTAGCGTGTTAGCTCACTAGCTTTGTAGTTCATCAACCAGCCCTGTGAACGAGACACGTCGATGAATTTAGTCACTATCTACATCACCAAGCATTAATAATGACACTTTTTTTCTTTCTCTGCATAACCATTTGAACAGCCTAATTACGGTCAAACACAAGTAAATCAGAAGAAACCTCTTCAGGTGATTCATTCAACTTAATGTTCAGGGCAGCAGATTGTTCTCTCATGCTTTATTTCATCCTTTAACAAATTATTTTATTTTCTGTTTTGCGCAATCATATTTTATCGTTAATTCCTTATTAATACCCTTTCACATTTCTGATGCACTAATCTCTCTTCATTAATTACTAATCTAATCCCAGCTGCAGTGTTTGTTCTGTGCAAGGTATTTGACGTTTTCTTCTCCCCAAACCAGTGTGGGATTTGACAGCTTTAAAAAAAAAGTCTGATTAACATGCAATAACAGAATAAGAGCCTTGATTAAGATAAAAACCCCATTTATCTGTCACAAGATCTCAACTCTCTGTTTTCATTTACACAGAGACATTTTTTTAATCAGATTACAGCAAACAGACACGTCTTCCATAAAGATATTGGCTTTTTTAAATTTTAACTTTGTGCCTCCATTGCTCTGATGGCAGAGGAAGAACAAGTTGTTCCTCAAATGTTACAAAATAATCCATATTACAGTTCAAGGGAAAACAACTTGTTTATCATTACTCCTGCACTAATCGATTGGCCTTCTCGGTCCTGACCTCCAGTCATCCATCGGTCCAGATGTCATGTGTGTGTGTGTGTGTGTGGGTTGTTTCTCCCAGGATCTCCTGTCTCTAGGTCCTGGGAATCAAATACAGTAGCAGACAGTAAACACAGCTGGGGTCATTGTGTGTGTGTGTGTGGGGGGGGTGTATATATATATATATATATATATAGGTTTAATGTGGTCATGGTCCGTTTACCCGGGAATTGCTTCACATTGGGACAGAAAGAAAGCTGCATGGGGTGCATCGCTCTATTTTACTAAAAGAGAAGGACGGCTTCACCAGGCTTTAATCAGCCTGGTGTTAGCTAGCTTCAGGCAATATCTGATATTTATTTATCAATTTTGATTGCCTGCCAGTGTTGTGCACCTCCATAACCTTCATTTATCTTTACCGTGCAGCCATTATGAATGCTGGCAGCCTATTTCACGGGAGGGCATTATCAGAGCTTATAACTACCATTCCAATGATTTAGAAAGGCCAAACTGCTCCGAGCATGTTGTGAACGTGAATCTTAGTATTGGTAATCGATACAAAATAACAACAGGCTTCGGCAACAAAACGGACCTATCCATCGCCCGCAATCGCTTTGTGGCTCTCTACTTCCTCCTTTGCTCCCGTCATATTTACTTCAGTCACTCGAGGCCGAAGTGGTCTTCTTGTATTGGTTTCGGTGATCAGTATATGAATAGACCAATGTTTTCCCAAATGTGATTTTCTGGAGACTGACTTTATTTGAAATAGCAAACCATCTTGACTCCATTCACAATTGGCCTCATCAATAAATCGTGAGAAGAGCCAATTTGTGTGCAAATGAACGTCCCTGATTCACCTAATATTGTCTCGAAACGGTAAACCAGCCATTCCAAGAGATTTATGTCGTATGTATGTAAATCACAACTTCATTGCACGCATGTTTTATTGAAAACATGAACACGTTAAATATTTTATGACAGAGACCAAACTAATGCTCTAGGGCGGGGTTTAACAGGCCGCCTCGTGTGGTTCAACGATCTACTGCAGATATAAATGTTAAATAAAAGGCCAATCTGCACATTTATCTGGCGACCCAAATAAAAGCTCCTTTGACCCACCTGTGGCTCCTGGACCTTTGGAAATGACTGGAATAGACGATACCAGCCTTCTGCACCTCCTTGTACGTGTAGCAGCCCCCTTCTTATCTCCCAGGCTGCTGACTCCTCATAACGCCCATTCAATCTGCTGATAACATTCAAAGCAGGCGCACGGTCAATGATTGACAGAGGTTGTTTCAGAGTCCCACCAGGCTGCAAATGTTGTCTCTCTCTCTTTCTCTCAGCCTGATTACAAGAATAATGTAGATGGATCACTGAGTTTTTGAAAGCGTTTGTGATGAATACAAGTCCCTTTTTTTGTTTTACTCATGTAACCCTTTCTCTCCGAGTGGAGCACAAGTCCTCCACAGTCCTTCACCACCACATCAACCCGGTCAGTGCACCTCCAGTCTACTCACCTTTTCACACCATGGGCGTGGCGAATAAAACCAATATTTGCCTGGGGCACCTAGTGGTGAGGTTGCAGAATCACCATTGCGCATCGAAGCTATCCATGTAGCGATGCCATTTTGCGACAGTTGCGACATTTATTCAATAAGAGGTAAAAGGTCAAAATAGATTTGAAGAGGTTAAGGATCAACTACCAGGATCCAATTGATCCAGATCGGTGTCTGGCAGTCTGTCTGAGGTAAATCAGTGTATAATAACTTAAGCTACTGTAGGCCATTTTATTGAGTTTCCTTTTGACTAGATGCTATGAGTGGGTTTGAGCTCCCTCTGTGTATGTCGAGGGCTTTTATTGTGAAAGGTATGAACAGAAATGTACATATTATCAGGCTCGCTGTTTCCTCTTTTCTTCCAGTCTTTCGCAAACTGGGCATAGCAGACTGCAGCAGAGAGTAACTGTTTCCTCTCACACACACACACACACACACACACACACACACACACACACACACACACACACACACACACACACACACACACACACACACTAATAGAAACAGGCTCCAGGTCAACAAATGTCATGCCCAGGTCCTAAACTAATGGAGTTTGAGCTGTCTGCTGTTTGTTATCTGCCCTTCAAAGTTGTCTTCAGAGAGATTTTGATCAGTCTTATAAACACATGAGACCTGTCTCTGTCTTTTGGACAGGGCTCTGGGTCATGTGCACACATGCCTTGAACTACAGCTGTTGGGTAAAACAATCTTATAGAGCTTCTCAGGAGCTAAGATAAAACAGCCTGCTCGACAGACATTTATGAGTTTTTACAAAACGCTTCGAGAGGATTTTTGTCACCAACAACAAGGATGATGGTGAACGTTCCTCACTGATTGCAAAATATTGGAGTTATGCGGTTCCAACATGACAAGGACATCCGTCTGTGAGTCGTCTGCCTGCCTGAGTTACCGTCCACTGTTAGCGGTCAGCGCCCATCAAGCGAACACGATGAGTTTAAAGATGACGTGTTTGACTGACCGAACTGTCTGCCTCTTCATTACACTCTCTCATTATTGCGAAACAATAAAAGAATAAGACATTCCGAAATATGTTGCTTTGGAACAAAACAAATGATAAGAAAGACACGCACGTCCATCGTCCAACAGGATGGGTGCTGTATCAAATATCTAGCAGACCGCACACCCAGTAGCTCCGTTAGAGGGAGCTTTATTGCTGTGTAATAAAACACATGTCTAATTATCATGCAGACTGATATACTATATCTTTTTTCACCCATGGCAAAGACCTGACACACCCTACTCTGCCTCGGGTTGGCTTCCACTGGTAGTCTGACTCTAAACCTAAGTAATCTCAACCCAACCATTGAAGGCAGTAACAAGGGGGCAGACTGGTGGCTCATGCTGTAGCCAGTAGGGGGGAAACATGAGGAATGTGTAATGACATCATTCTGTTTAATAATTAGCCATGTGCTTCTGTTCGTTGCAGCGACAGCTTCACAGCAATCGGCCTTCAGAACGTTGGCTGTTTGTTTTCGGGATAACGGGCTGTGGGACGATTGGGCTTTCTGGTCCTTAGGACATTTTTTTAGCTATTGGGGTTTCAGAATAATGGGCCGTTGGAACAATGTCACCCATTCATGCACTTGAGACGTCAACAATGTTGTAAGTGTGAGTGTGAGATCCCAATTCAGCCAGACACTAAAACACTGAAATCGAGTCATCATCTCCAGAATGCAGTTTGATAAAGGTTAGTGCAGTGTGCAAAACCATATCAATTTGCTGAAAGTATTGTTAATGTGTTAGTGTGTTTGTATTAATTTGGTAAATTGCCAGGATCAAGCTTTATTGATCATTCCATACCCATCTGCAGTAAGTTGTATGATGAGCATGGTTTCCACTGAACTACTGCAATGTCTGCAAATAGTAAGGTGTTTTGAAACATTTTAAAGGGATAGTTTGATAATGTGGGAAATACACTCATTCACTTTTTTGCTGAGAGTTAGTAGAGAAGATCAATAGCACTCTCGTGTTTATGCACAAGGCTGGAAAAATCATCCTACCAACTCTAAAGATTAATAATGATGAACACATATTAACATGTTAATTTCATCTGTGCATTAACTAAGTGGTTTAATGGGGAACAATGTGATTTAAGGTGCTGGTGGTCAAATGTTTTACCTTTCATGCATTGAGCCTTTATGCTAAGCTAAGCTTATTACCTGCCTGCTATAGCTTTATTTAGCATTCAGATATAAGAGTGGAATGATTCAGTCTTTCTTCTTCGCCATCAGGTTTCCTGGTAAACTTGGTTTCATGGGAGTAGATCTTTACTGGACATTGTGGTCACGTCTGATTGTTTTCCAGCATTCGACACCAAGGGGTGAGAAAGGCCGGGCAGGGTGGTGACTAACATTGTTACGCGTTGTTCTGTCTCACCACAGCCCATCCTCAAGACGCACTAACACACACACACACACACACACACACACACACACACACACACACACACACACACACACACACACACACACACACACACACACGTAGACACACAGCTTATGCCCTGTAGCTTTAGGAAAAAATCCTCCAAAATGATCCCGTGTTCATATTAAAGACTGCTGTACACTCTCTTTCTCACACACACACACACACACACACACACACACACACACACACACACGCACACAAACTTTCCCCCAGCAGCAGCACATATTCACAAACGCATATGGAAGAGGAAGGAGGTGATGTCACCTGCGTCTCTTCCTCCTCTCTTCTGCTCCACCCCTCCACAGCTTGTAGCCATAGGGCCGCATATTATTATGAGTAAGCATTAGCTATTCAAGTTCCTCACTGAGGGAGCGGGTCTGACATTAAAGAGCTGCCATTGTGTGTGTGTGTGTGTGTGTGTGTGTGTGTGTTTTTCTACATCATTTACGCCGCTCAACCTGGCTATGATGAATTGGTGTGACCTGTGACCCCTCCATCAGAATAACCGGTGGTGAGTTTAGCCCGAGGGTGTCTCTGTCATTTAGTCGCAGTGACTGCTGCTCAGAAATGGTTGATCACAGTGTTGTAAAAATACAAAACAGATTTGTAAGGGTTTGACTCAGCTGCACACAGCTCTGGGCTTTGATCAGTGCGTCAAAAATATATATACTGTTTATATCAGTTCAGAAACATTTACTGAAGCCCATCATGATAGTATACAGATATGTAGTCTTTTATGCAATAGTGCAGTTTGGTGAGTCAGGGGACAACTCAGCATCATGTGGGCTAAAAAGGGTATTTCAGCAAGTTAGTATTTCACAAAGCTGTGGCCTTAGAATGGACAGATTAAAAGCCAGCTTTTTAAAGATGACATGATGCATTCTTGCTCGAAAAAGAAATTAAAAAAACACCCTTTCTCCTTTCACTACATTCAGTGCATCAAAATTGCATCCTACACTTCCCATAATGCAACTAATTTTTCTTTGAGACATTCCTAAATGTTTTAAAACTCCATACTTCCGGTGCATAAAGCTGGCATTCTGCAAAAAAAGCGAAAAATCTCAAGCACAGTCCAGGATGACCCCGATGACATCATCAGGCCCTTCACTCTGACTTGACAAAGACAGAATGCAACTGCTTGGGATGAGTAACCGTATAGTCATATGTGGAGTGGGCGGTGGGTAACTCAAAAAACTAGCTCATTAAAATTGGTTGCAGGTACTCGGTCTCTCACACTGCTCAGAAATGCCAATAAAGTCTGTTCCAGTCAGAGCCTGCTCACTGAAAGTGACATGTTTCACACTGTGTTTGTATTTTCATGCAGCGCGATTAAATTCATCTCATCTAGTTCTGAAACTGCACTGACCCCAAATATTTGCATGTCACGGATTCATTTCGAAACACATGGGAGTCCAGATCCAGATCAGGCTGATGATACGCGGGCTGCATACAGAGAGACAACTGTTGTCATTTGCCCTGCAATGCAGGGAAGGTGATGAAAATGAGGACCAGAATCAGGACGGGGACAAAGGTCATCGTCGGAACACACTGCCTAATGGGGATCATTATAGGGAATTGAGTCCATTACTCATTTTGCTTGAGGACCTCCACTTTGAGAGCTACTGGTCTGGAACCGTGGTGGTCAGATAATGAACCATTGTTTCCCCATCCGCCCTCCTTCCATTTCCTCTCCTCCCTCTCCTCCTTTTAACCTCCTTTTCTCTTCAAGGCTCTTCTCCTCTTCCTCACCCTCCAATCCATCATGGTTTTGCTCTTTGCCCTGGCTGCTGTCAGACGGGAAAGAATGGTCACAGTGGTGAGTGGACTATGTATCTGTATTCTCCACGAACATACCCATAAAAAAATAAAAACTATCAGGGTATGCCAATTACAATTCCCATTAGCAATGACAGCAAAACATACGCAGTGAGAAAAACATTCGAGCAAGGCTGGTTATTAAATCTACTGACGCATCAATGTAAAAGCGATCAATAAGGGGATTGATACATCCTGGGATCCCTGGAGGTCAATACATATTGCTTTTCCTTTATAGTTGCTGCGGTGAATCCCAGACGCCCTGTCATTGATAGCGCTAACCGTTCTTCCAAAGGACGAGACCTTGCCTGAGGGATGGCCGCTCATGGACACCTGGACCACAGCTTTGTGAGCAGGTGAGCTATACAGACAAGGAGGAGTGCAAGTCACAGCCAGGGACGCAAAGGTGATCCAAGCCGCTGGTCCGTCAACTGGACAGGACTGCAGACGGACACGTCTTCAGTCGGCATCTCAGGTGCAGCAACATGGATAAGATCCCTCTCTGGCTTCCCACCTTCTGACCATAGTGGTTGTTCGACCAAATGACCAAATCGTATCAGTAACAGATTTTTCTTTTTCTTATACTTTTAAGCCAGAGCGGCTATCCACTGCACGCTAACTGCCTTGTGCTTCTGGGATGTTCGTCTGAAAATGACCAGCGAGCTTTCTAAAACAGGGTCGATAAGTGAACACTCTCATTGGTTGTTTTGTTGGATTCCATTTGGTCCGTGGTAATCCAAACTTGTCAAATACTGACGCTTGCTCAGTGTCCCTGCACTTCAAACTATGATGCTCTGGTAGCCCTCATGCATCAGTTTTCTGTGAGTTTTAATTAAAACGCCTGCAGTCGGACTCACTGCACAGGCAAATAAATGAGGAGAAGCAGGTGTTTTATACACTGGAGGCTGTTGACTAAGAGAGAGAGAGAGGATTATATGTCACAAGGTCTGGAAGAACACATGAGATCTGGAAATCTCCATTTCAGTGCACAAGTTAATACCTCGCAAAAACAAGATCACTCAACATTTACTTGGTTGAAATGAGCAGCGGCTGAGCAGACTTTCTTGCTCTTTGTACTACATCAGTTGCTGTCTAATGGTCCAGATAGGTTTGCTTTGGAATTGGTTGAAAGCCCAGTGCACCTCACACGGATGCTAAAAGGTGTCGGGATCAGGCGTAGGGCCGTGAACGCCGTGCCCAAGGGAGATCCTGAAAGATCCAAATAAAATGTCATAGAACTTTTGGGAGAAATTATCAGTGTGCCTTAAATTCACTGACCGGAGGTCCCACTGTTAGCTCACATTTTTATTTACCACTTTTATTAGCTGCAGCAAATAAGTGAATATTGAATTTCTGCAGCAGGTCATCCTCTTCTGAACCTCGCCCCACCCCTTCGCCTCTAGTCCACTCTCCAAGTGATGAATAGCCACTGAATCGTGGCATTGATCCATCAGGAGGAGAAGAAGAAAAAGGCCATTGAATTAAACCGTAAGGTTACTAACAATGATGGAGACTTTCAATCTTCACTCGACTCCTGGGAATTGATCAATGCTCTTAAAAGAGGCTCAGCGTGGCTTAATATGGGGCTCAACTCTTCACGGCCACACAAACACTATAGTAGCATGAGCAGAGCAGGCAGCAGGGCTGCACGAAACAAGATACGTCTGTTTATTTGTTGACCTTTCAATGAACTGCGGTCGGTCCACCACCCATGGCGCAATGGCGCAATGCCCCCATGCGTGGGCCGCGGAGCTAGACGTAATTACCCAGTCGTATGGAAATCCTCTGAAACACAAGACAATCGCCGAAGTCGAGCCGTGTAGGCAGACCCAATCTGATGAAGCCCTATGATTTACATAAATAGGGATAAGAGACACGAATAAAATGAAATGAAATGTAAAACGCCTCGTGTTTGTCATTGGAGTTGCGCGTGTGTGTGTTCCTATATATGTGTGTGTGAGTGTGACGGATAGAGTAGGAGGCAGTAATTACAGGAACGCCAACCTACACTGCAGATAGAGATTGAGATGGATGGGTGAATAAGTGGTCAAAGAGAAGGGGGTGTATGAACAAAGAGGAGGACAAATAAGATGGAGAGTAACAAATTCACAAATTGGCTATAATGTATTTATTCATATTCCAGCTTGGTCTCACTTCCAAGACAGCAATTCCCGACACATGTGCTGTGGCCCTTAGAGTCTTTATCACCACGCACCAGGCCCCCTTTACTGCATATAGATCTGTTCATATGTCCACGCGTTTCATATTGTTTCACACATTAGTTTGCAACAACTTGATAGCGTAGCGACCGATGTAAGTAGTAGACGTGACCAACACATTATGAAGAGGAAGAGGTCCTTTAAGGATGGGAGCTTCTGCGTCACAGAGGCACATGACACGTCCGCAGCTCAACTTAGCGCTACGTGCTGGTCGTTTGTCACTTCATGTACATCAAGACACTTGTGTTGATGTTTTATATTGCAAAGCGGCTTTGCTCTCTCAGTCGTGGGAAGAATTGAAGCAGGTTGGGGGACATGACATTGCTAATCCGCTCAAATCTCTCTGCAGGTATCACAAGACCAATCTTGTCTGTAGAGCTGGCAATACAAAGCGATTTGTCTACCATTTGTCTACCATTTATCTGTAATTTATCTGTAATTGTTTAAAGATATTGCCTGGGGGGGTGCACGTGCACATGCGTGTGCACGTGTCACAGCAGTCC